>NW_022146489.1:803909-887587 GCF_002938485.1 Sitophilus oryzae
TGCCATACGGTTTTACATTGTTTTTGGTTGAATTTGACGCACTTTTTTCGTCATTTAATGCCATATTCAATCATCAAACTAGGAAATTGTACGTACGAAATGCTAGAAACTGACACAAATAACAAAATGGAAGGCAGAAGGCAGAAATGAGGTTTGTCAAGTTTGACGTTTAATGAACGGAAGTGATGGTGGACATTCTCTATGCTTCTGTGGCACGGATGTATCGATAGATCCGTGTTTTGTGGTCGTAGTAGTTCAAATATCCTATCTTTTGTTGTCAATTTTTTGTTGATATACTTATCTGTGGTTTATATTTGAATTTTAAATTGGAAATTGGCAGTTGATTGAAAAATACTTAAAATAGATATGTTTTTAAAAAATTTTTAATAAAAGTTTTATAGAATATTTTAGGAGCTGTAAAATGAGCAATGAAAACCCTCTTATATTAAGACTTGAGCTGCAAGGTAGGTATTTTACTTGTTAATTCTACTAAAGTCGCTATATTTAATAAACATACATTTTACTGAGTCTACATTTTTAGGCAAGAGCAATAGCCCTCTGTTTAGAGACCTACGATATTTGTATTTAAATAGGCGCCTATTAGCATGGCACGTTGATCACCAACTTGAAGACATTGTCCAGATTTTCAGTGAAGAAAACTGGAAGACGATAAGCTTTACTTGAACAGCTCTGTTTGAAGATATGGTTCGAGAAAGAAAAGAACAAAAAGAATACACAAACTACTACTAAATAACAAAATTAAGTAAATTTAGATAGCATTGTTGAATAATTTGTATTTATCAGAAGAAATAGTGTAGTCTTTCAATTTTCTTTATTTTTTCCAGTTACCAGTAAGACAGAGTGGTATATTTTGGAAAGAAATGGATATAAAAACAGCTTGCAATATTCTTTATTTTACATAAAAAGTCAGGGTAGTGATCCACTGTTTAGAAAGACACATTTTAAGTAATATTTTTATAGACATACATGGGTGATACAAACATATTTTTACACTTAAGTTTTAGATTTAAAATTGCCATTCCAAGAGAAATACTAAATTATTGAAGCTTTCCAGCAGGAATGGGCCTTCCTTCATGAATATACATACTAAAATAGGCCATATTATACTTGAATTATACAGGGCGAGTTAGTTTTGGACTTGAAATTTGTTTAAAATGTACAGTGATATTTAATTATTAATTAATATGATAAAAATCATGTGAGAGATCTTGTTTTATTTATTTGAGTACAGAATGTGTATGGTAAAAGCAAAATCCTCTAGATAATGGAAGTTTATCAAAAATGCTGAAACATGTAGTTTGAAAGGAAAAAATAAGTTACTGAGTACCTGGTATATAATAATATACTCTAGAGCCTTACTAGAATGTTATTTAACAAGATTACTTTGAATTTAATTGAAATATCTAACCTGTTGCTTTTGGTTTAACTCCGTATATTAGAATTTTTTAATTTCTCTTATTTAGAGATTCTAAGATACTGTATTTACTAAATATTTACTGTTAATCGTGTAAAGAATATATAATATTAAGAGATTTATGTTTAATAAGTGTGCACAAGTTATAAATAAAGATGTTACGATAAACCAGAATATATCAAACACTCAAAATTCTTCTTTAATCTTGTGTTGTTTTAGGGTTTGGAAATTATTAAAAATCTACAAAAACATAATTAGAATAGCACAGAATCATGTCAAATGAGATTTCTTTTTGAATTCAGTGCATAATTCGTTGAATAAAAGCAAGACATCTTGGCCATTACATTGACTAACAAAATGTCCTGTAGAAGTTATATGTTGGGGTAATACTATCTTGTTTTATGATTTATAGATGTAATAAGGCTCTATTTAACTAAATATTACATTAGTTAGTTAAATATCGAACAACAAAGTTATATCCTTGTTATATTAATTGAATATTCAAGGCTACCGAACCGCCATCATATTTTCGTTTTTTTTTCTAATTTATATGTGTTTGATAGGTTTGAAACTGCCTAGTTAACTATATTTAGTGTTAATCTATAACTCCTTAACTATTTTAAAGGTTCAAAACCTTTTTTAAGGCAAAAAATTTATTTTTTATGATATTAACAATTACGGATGTTGGGGTAATAAAAATGCGATATCTTTGTGAATTTTGCTTTATTTGTTTATTGTTTGGTGTCATTTTATTCGGAAAACATGTAGCTACATTTCCCTCGTAGTAGTTTAGTCTCCAAGGTAGTGTTATATTGCTAAATTTCCATTTAAACTTGAAATTTAGGTAAAAAAATACATAATTTTCCATCGATAAAACAAAAGAGAAACGCGCGTGGGGGCTCCCTCTAGCGTCAAAAATTATGAACCGAGCGCCAAAACTCAATATTATTGGTCGTTTCGGGCCATCTACGTCATTTTTGGACGGACCGTTGACGATGTAACATCTATGTCGGTTGCGTCTCCAGAATTTTTGTTAATTGGGAGTGAAAAGTGCATTTTCTTTATAAATTGTGCTCGGAAAACATGTGTATTGCATATCTGAACTGCTAGAGAGGGTAAGTGCGACCATTTTCCTACGAATTTCCCGATATTTTTCGAAAAATTCGACCATCTAAAGGCGGCCGGTATAAGCACAAAATCAACAAAAAAAGTCAAAGCCGCCTCTATTTTGTTATTAATTCTTTCTGTTTAGTTTTTTTTATATGTACTTTCTGTTGCTATAAATAGATTTGTTTTCTTGTGGATTGAAAGTACTTTAAGCTTTTTTACCGTTGTACTGCATTAAAAAAAGTTTTAGACCTTAATAGTTTGATGTACATCGTATTTTAGAAATAAAAACCTCGAATAGTGAAAAAAGTGAATAAATTATAGGCAATCGATTTTCTGAAAGCTAGTAAATTTTGTTTATTAATTAATTCATTAATTTTATTTATTTCCTTGTTTTTTTTTCTGTATATACCTAGAGAACTTTCTGTATATACCTAGAGAAAAAAGATATTTTTTCTTGTTTTAGATTATGCCACAAATTATCCAGGGTTACAGATATGGACCACACGCTGCCAGTGAAGATGAAGGAGATTACGAATATCAACACAGCATACAAGATCTTCAAGTCGCAAAGAAACCAGGCTGCCTTTGGATGGAATGGACCAAGGATCGGTATGGGTCTGGACACGTCATATAGCTCAGGTCGTACCTGAGCTCGGGCGCTGTATCCAGACGTGCTGCACTCCGGGAGTGAATGTGCGCCTTTACACATTTTGCTCGGTACAATCGCGGGTAGGGCCCAGCTGGACTCGAGAGATGGTAAGTACGACCATTTGCCTATGAATTTCCTGATATTTTTCGACGAATCGGGCCCTCTTAAAGCGGCCAGCTTAAAAGCAATTCTATTGGCTGAATATAACGTCATTTCTTTTCCGATTCGTCGAAATTTTATCAGGCAGTAAATAAAAGTTTTGCCTTTTTTATGCTTAGTCTGTGTTATTAACTGTGCATTTATTACTTTTTTTGAAATATATTTGCATTCATTTTATAAAAGCATAGATGTATTAGATTAGATGTTTGTTATTTACAAAAGATGCATTTAAACAAAATAACATTTAGGAACTTAATATAGGTAGGTAGATTATTGTTATTGATAGTTTTTCTGAAGCTAGTAAATTTTGTTTGCTAATTCATTGATTTTATATATTTCTTAGAGACTATGTGCTTGGGGTTGGTACACTATACTAATTTTTGTCGCTTTTGTCAAGATTTTCAAATATTTTACTGATATTTCATTAATTTTTCATCCACTACTAATCTCTACAGAAATATGTATATATTTTTGTTTTCTTTTTGAATATCTATAGAAATTTTTAAGAGAAATTATTATCTGTCTTCAATGATACCTATAGTTTCATTAAATTTTCCTAAAATATTGCTACTATCTCTACTATCTATATTTATTTTTTAAATAATTTTTTATTAAATAGCTATTGAACTTTCTTGGTAACAATTTTTTTTAGTACCTACTCATCGGTATATAGGGTGAACCAAAATTACAATATTATCCACCTACTATTTCAAAAACAGATTACACTAAGATTTTTATATATTTTTGTTTTCTTTTTTGAATATTTTTACAGAAATTACTAAGAGACATTATTAGCTGTTTTAAAGGATATAATTTCATTAGATTTTCCTAAAATCATGTTAATTTCCAGGTTACTTTATTGTAATTTTATTTTTATTATACTATTTCTTAATGATTTTTTTTAAAATTATTTTTAATTTGATAATAATTATTTGGATGTACGGTATACAAGGGGTTCACGCAGCTACTTAACTTGTAATATTTTACTATATATTTTTTTATTCTACTACCAATTGGTAAATAAATATTTTTCTAATGCATATATCTGTTAATTTCAAAGACATTATAAATATAGACCGAACATCTCATTCATAAATACTCGTTGGTAGTGTATCAAACATTCCAATGTGTCAAACAAGGACAGAAGAGACAGAGAAGTCTTAAATTTCCGACCCCGGCAACTAGGCGCATTTGGATTGTTCCTTGATTGTTCTAATGGCCAGTGGCGTATCGTTTTTTGGAACGAATTTAATTAGTAAAGTAAAAGTAAAGTAATTAGTAAAATGTTTACTCCATATTAATATACTACATTAACACTTTTTCGTCAGATGAGTTTTGTTATAAGGTCTAATATAATAATATAATTAATATCCCACATATACTTATGTTGAAACGTTAGTAGGTAGTTTTCGAAAATCGCTCCAACGTCGATTTTTAATTTAAACTTTCAGTTAATTCTATATAAACTTTCAGTTACTTTTGAATATTTATAGGGTGACTCAGGCTTCGAAACAGTTCTATATTAGGTTTGTGGTTGGTGACTTTTCTTTCAATTTTTTTCAGAATATGGAGGCAATGGTAAAGCACATTTTAGACATTTTTGTAAACATAGGTGGCCTGAACATATTTTCAAACTAAAGTTGTAGATTTGCCGTTAAATTTCCATTCCAGAAATACCTAGGGTTGCCACCTGTCCTTTTTGAAAAGGACAGTCCTTTTGAATAACTTGTCCTTTTGACTTTTTTGACTTAAAAGTCATTTTTATTTACGTATTTTCCCTGAGAAAATTACCTACAGCAAACAGAAATATTATTTTCGTCCAAATTTAATTAGAGATGTTATAAAACTTATAAATACATCTTCCTTGTTTAGAATAGGCAACATTATTTAGAACTTCCCGTTTAATCTCAAATGATAATTTAGGTTTTAGTTTTACCTTTTTTGATTTTAAAAAGAACTTTTTAAAATTAGTAATTAGTAACGATTTAGTTAGTTCGCAATCGATAGCTTCCTGTAAAGTACTATGTAATAGTTGTTTAATCTTGTATTATTAATGACTTCCTATACCAAAAATCAATTTTTAATGACAAAATTGTATTTTTTTTTTAAATATAAGACAAGATTTGACTTTCGGTCTTCTTCTTGTATTATGATGGCTCTGATACGAGGCAATTACCTTTTAGTCTCTCAATAGAAGGCATTTATCATTAAAAGTATCAAATCTGTGTGCTACAGTATGGGATTTCTGTCGCATAATAATGAATATTACGTTTATTTACAAATCCATTACTTTTAAAGGTAGCTTCATCAGACAATCAAAATTTAGTTAAATGTCCCAATCTTCATGAACTGTATTAAGCATATGTATTGCGGTTTGAATCACCCCGAGAGTCACCCTGTATGTTGACAAAAATATTTTGAAAATGTGCGTTACAATGGCCCTCATCTTATGTAAAAATTGAAATAAAAATTACAAACCTAAAACGTAATAGGTAAAAAGCTTTTTGGAGGCCTGGGTCACTCTGTATATAGGTATGTATAAAACTAGTAGCCTAAGAATTATTTACAGTTCGTCCCATTCTAAAAAGAGGGTATTCTCTAGAAAGAGGTATTTGTACGGTGGTAAAAATTGTTTAAACGAGGCCGAAGGGCAGATATAATAATGCAATAAAATGTAAAAAGGGCGGGTAAACACCTTTGTTTATTTGTTGAGCAAAATTCCTTTAAAATATCGTATATAATGACCAAAATATGATGCAATTTTAAGAAAAAAATATCACTTTCTGGCTTATTATAAAGTTTCAAATGCAACGTTTATATTCAAATTTGTTATGATCTACAACAGTTAAGTAGTAATTGAGACGAATTATAATTCAATTACCGGCTACTACGTTCTTGTTTTAATAGCTCAAAATTCAACAAATATAATTAGAAATTATTTTAATTGTGAGAGGCTCCCTTGTGGGACGCCTATGTACGGCGATTACGGCGCGGCTGAAACAATACCTACCTGTGAAGAGACAAATTCGGGTAATTTGAGCTTATTTTTCCACACATTTGACACTGTCGTACCATATTGAAAATTCGCAGATTCAAAAGTACGTTAAACAAAAGCAAAAACTACTGAAAACACTGAAAAGTTCACTTCGGACTTGATTCCGACTTCAAACACACCGTAAGCTAAACGTAGTACACTATAACGGACCAAAGGCCGTCGCGAGGGGTGGTGGGACGGACGGCTCATTTCATTCTGTAAGACTAGCAGCGACGTTGCCAATAGTTCTAGACGTTTCAGCACATTAAACAGTAAACATGTCTTTAATAGTAACGCATATATCCTCTAGTTAATAACATATTATTACGCATGCTTCTTTAAAAATAAACTATTAATTTAATTAAGAAATTGAGATTTATTGATATCCGGTAAAGGTTTTAAAGTCACCTTTTCTGCAAATTAAACTAAGTAGATAGGCGCAAATTTGAGATGTGGCAATGTCGCCTTCTCTATCTCAGTTGGTTTTTACAGTACGTAGTCAACCTCCGATTGTTTGATCGGGTTAAAATGTCTAATGTGATATCTGTTCCTACTAAATCTATGGTTAATTTGCAAACTTTTTTGTCTATAAACATTTTTTCCCTACCACATAGAGTAGTTAAAAGTTAAAAAGACCTACACTCTTTAATGCCCTGTATAACTGAGGTGTTTTATTGAAGCGCGAATACTGAGACACCCGGTATATTTATTTCACATTTTTAGTGTTACATATACATATTTCTTATTTTACCTTTCAATAACTCTATTCGTTGATTATTATTCAAGATTATATGTTTATTATTAAAAGCCAGAGGGTTGTTTGGGATCTTTTTGTATTTTTTTTTTCTCTTTTCAGATCGCAATCGAATGGGGACACACAATTGTAATTACCAAACTATACTTACTTTACCCATGCAGACGGCTCATGGAATGCTATCACGTGAAAATCCATCAACGCTCCCAGCTAGTAAGCGTGCGGTTTAATGTCTCTACTATCAGGCTCTAAAGACATGACCGCTGAGTTCGTGTTAGATTAATCCGTCGTTTTACTTAGTCTGGGTTCAATATCACAAGTGTCACTCTTTTTCTCTAACGCTAATAAAACTCTATAAGAAATGTTTATAGACTTTTATCCACAAAAACAGAGATTTTTATCTCTATATTTGAAACTATAATTAAATTAAATTAATATCACTTTAACAGAAACTTTCACATGAAGTATCTAATAAATGCCAGTACTTTTTAGTGCTAGTATTTTTATATAATAATTAAGTACGAGTACTTTTTAGTGCTCGTATTTTTCTAAAATCGATAGACACAAAAACAGCAGCGTTGCGGGGTGGTTGCGATGCAATCTGTGGGCTGTGGGGACTGTCGCGAGGGGCCAGTCTCGGAGGCCTGGGACTGTTTCGCCCTGGATTCGTTCTCATATTATTACAGCCCCGGTAACAGGCCGGGGTTCCCAGGTGCTCGTTGCGTTGTAGTCTGCCAGTGGGTATGTTATTCGACCGCTCCATTACCGGGCGTAAGCTTATATCATGCTATGCAGGCTATCCCATGGGGCCGGGTTGTTGTCCTAAGCGTAAAGGGTGTCTGGCGAGTGGGGCTCAGCTCAATTAGAGGACTAGGAGGCTTGTAAAGGGGTGCAGTGGGTTGGGCTCATCTGGCACTCTTGGACCGGAAAGGGCAGGTAAACGCTGGTCCTTGAGTGGTGGGAATGTGGCAGAAGACGTTACGTTAAATTGTCCGATCGGAACGTCATAAAACTATGTGGTTATTCTCAGCCTCCGATGTCGTACTAGCGCCTTGCAAGTTGGTGACCACCAATATAAAACTTTTACTAGTAAAAGTCTTTATATTTTTCCTTCTCCTCTTAAAACTGAAAAACGCAGGCATATAAACTTGTTTTCCGGGTTGCCTCGTTACTCGAAAAATAAAAACCGTCGTCGAATGGTTTTTCTCGACGACAGCGTCAAATTCTTAATCTGATTCTTTTTGAGGTGGGTCGCCCTGTAGCCCGGTGATTTTTGGTCTGGCCAGGGTTCCAAGGAACAAATGTCTTCAGGAATGGAGGATCAAGCTGGTATCGGAGGGTCGAGGCTTGGCCAAGATTCCGTAAAGGTTCGAATTGACTGGAACAACACCCGCCGTGCCTTTGGTTCTCTCCGGTGTTTTGGTCTGTCCATTTAAACGGTTTATGAAGGTTCTATTTCTTGGAGTTATGACCGGTTTAAACCTATTTTTACTAAAACTTTAACGGCATATGTGCCAGAAAATCGGATCTTCAATGAACCATTCATTTTGCTAAGTATTATTGTAACAAAAATTCGTGTTTTTTATTTTTACCAAGTCTGGGTAGTGCTGAATGGAGAGTGCTAAGGTAATGGAGGTTCATAGCATTTCTTATTTTACTGTTTAGTGCTAGTCTGGTCTCTGTAATGTTGAATCGAGAGTGCTAAGGCAATGGAGATCCCAAGCCTTTCATTGTTCTAGTGTTTTCTTTTTAGCGTTGTTTGGGATTAGGTTCGCTCTAAAAATTCTAAATAATTAATTTTTACTGTCTCTATTTTTAAACCAAATTAAATCACCATATTCTAGTCTCTGTAATGTTGAATCGAGAGTGCTAAGGCAGTGGAGATTCCAAGTCTTTTATTGTTCTAGTGTTTTCTTTTTAGCGTTATTTGGGATTGGATTTTCTCTTTCATAAAAATTGAGTTCACAGCCTTTCTTATTTTAGCATTTCTTGTGTTACCATATTTTTCTAAAATTTTAAAACAATAATCATGCTATTCTAGTCTCAGTAATGTTGAATCGAGGGTGCTACGGCAATGGAGGTTCACAGCCTTCCTTGTTTTAAGTCTTCTTTCTGGCGTTAATGGGATTATAATAGATTCTCTCTCTTAAAAACTATACTAAAAAACATAATTTTTGTTTAAAATAATCTTTTTTACATGGTCTCTTGTGAATGGATGATACTATTACGATTCAGAGTAACAGCCTTCTTGTTTTAGTATTCCCGTTCACGTATAAATTAAGTAAATTCACTCTGATTTAAACTGTTTTATTCTCTATATTTTTATATAATTTCAAATCAAACTTATAATAATTTTTATTTAGTTTACTGGTCTTTGAGATGAATGAATTGATAATGCTAAAATAGTGACGGTTCCGGTCTGTCGTTATTTTAGGGTTTTCTTTTCACTGTTGTAAGAGATTGGAATAAGGGACCATTTCTTTTTTTAAATTTTGCTCTGCCCCATTAAATTTTTCTCTGCTCTATCGCTGTATCTAAATTATTTTGCGTAACTCTCTATCTTATCTAAACTAATTTTTCCTAATAATCTCATGTCAAAGCGATAGAGCTCATTTCAAAATATAAAATTTACCCTGTGATGGACAGCCAGCACTGAGGAGGAGGGACATCCTTCTTGACGTTTAATTGGAATGATGGGATGGGCCGTAGTCCAGCATATTCAGCCTAGTGTCAGTGTTAGTGAGGTAAGTCTGAACACACATCTGTCCAGTTCTTTTCCATAAATCTAATTCAAAAATATTTCTATCTTTCCAGAACTATGATCGTGTACGCAGCGCGTGTGAATTTAGTCAGTCTGTGTTAGATGTCCTGCTACTAAAAACTATTTCCAGGTTCTGTCGATTCTGAAGACGCAGGGGCGTCCTTTTCCCCCCGCAGTGTGACGACACTGCCTTTTACGCCGTGTAGCAGGTATCGCCAGTAAAAGAATGTGGAATGGAGGTGAGTTGAATTTATTTGGACTTTTCTGGACTTGGGCATCTTTACTGATCTTCTTTTTATCGTTGTTTCAGTATGCAGATGAAGAGGAAATATAGAAGAACTATTTCTAAAGCATAACGGTCGCGTCGGTTCGTGGTTCTGGAGCTGTTAAGGCTTTTCACAGCATTTTAAGGTCACACTTTTTATTTGCGTTGATTCGAATCATATAATCTTTTCTATTTCTTGTCGTTTGTAAAAATCACAAGAAATAATATCTTTAATTTTTTTCGAGGTGTCTATTTCTCAAAATAATTTAAACCTAATTTGACTTTTATTCTGTTATTTCTCATTTATTACCGAAAAACATTTTTTTTTGCTCAAACTTTAATGGAATACGTAATCTAGTCTCGGTAGTGTTGAATGGGGAGTGCTAAGGTAATTGAGGTTCACAGCCTTTCTTATTTTAGTGTTTTCTGTTTAGTGATATTTGGGAAACTATATTCTTTCTAAAAATTGTAAAGGATATAACATTTATTTTCTGTAATTATAAACTAAATTTCAAACAATAATCATTTTATTCCAGTCTCTGGAATAGTTTTCTGTAGGGCATTGTCATAGGATTAAATATTATTTTTTCTATCATCATTTTACTATTTTTTTTATTTACATTTAAAGAAAAACTTATGAGGTATCATGTTCCTTAATAAATTTGAACGTTTAAACTAAAACCATTCAAAATATTTTTAATTTTGTTCATGTTTAATATAATAAGGATATAATGAAACTTAAGTTTGATAACTTTAAGATAATGCACTTTGCACATCATTAATTGCCATTTTCGAGTAAAGTAAATTCCCGTTGAAAATTTCACACCTGTACTTTTCAACCAATAACATGCTTTAATGTTGACTAGTTACCATGGCAACTGAAAAAATTTCCGGAAATTTTTTCGAGGCGCCACGAAACTTTAGTGGAAATTTTTTGACAGTTGAAAAGATATAGTGGAAATTTTTTGACAGTTGAAAAGATAAACATAAGATCTACAATCATAATGTGAATGAACTACAATGTCTATATATTGAAATATTACCCATTTGAGTTTTAGCATTTGATGTAACTAAGGTTGGTAATATTTCCAGTATAGTAGCCAGCTGTACTACACTCATACACTCATGAATATTATACGACTTTTCATCACAAAATTCAACAAACTGTTTCCATACACTTGATTTTGATTTTCGGGTGTTATCTGGTTTTATATTTTCAATTTCTTCTTTAATGACTTGTTGGTTTACTTTTCCATATCGCGACATTTCGCTATACACTTCTTACTCTACGTACAGACGTTTTAAAACTAGTAATAGCTTAATGACAGAATCGCAAACAAAAATGACAAAACACATAATATGTCAAAAACATCAATACCTTGGCCAACTTAACAAATTGAAATTATTTTAAAATGTCATGTTGGATTAATATTTTTTTTCAAATTTAGGTGTAAATTTTCATACCGAATACCACGCAAGCTTAAATTATTCCTGGAAATTTTCTTTCGGGCACGAATATTTTAGGAAAATTATCCCTCGTCTTCGACTCGGGATAATTTTCAAAATATTCGTGCCCTCAAAAAAATTTCCGAAAATAATTTAAGCTCTTGTGATATTATAAGTGAAAATAAAATTAACTCGTAACTACGTAATTTCTTCATTTATTATTATTTAATCTCTTCAGTTATTTATACAGATTTATCTTGTTAAAGACACCTTGAATCTTTCTTATTACCTATAGTAATAAATCTATAATTTTTGTGGCCTTGGGATATCCGATGTGCAAGGTCTCAATCGTAGTACCTTCTTCACTAACTGTTGCCTTAAGGTACTCTTGTCCTTAAGGCTGTTTCTGAGGAGGCACGACGATTGGTGCAGGTCTGGAACGAAGATTTTCTGGAAAAGGACAGTAGGATGGAGAGCATGGAACGGGATAAAATCAGGTATGTTACAAGATTTTTTTCTTTTTTTATTATTTTCAACTAACGTATTTTTTCTGTTGTTTCAGGTTAGTGAGCGTATATTTTTGGTGCAAGGGATGCACATCGTGCGGAATGCTCTGCAAAAAACGTAAGTTTTTTTAAATTTACTTTTTTCCTGGTTATTTTTTCGGGTTTATTTGGTCGTTCGTGTATTTCCCTTGAGATGGCGTGAGCGCGGTCCTGCAGGAGCTAAAGTCACCTGTGGGGCCCCTCACAGAAGCGAAGCAGAGTGTTGAGTCGACCTCTACCGGGGCTAAAGTCCCCTGTATGAGTGTCCTCACAGAAGCACGTTGGGTTGAGTCCCGCAGGGGCTAACGTCCTCTGTGGGGTCTCCTCACAGAAGCAAAGAACAGCTTTCCTCTCGAAAGCAGAAGAGATCTATTGGGTTGTTATGTCTATCGGTCTTTTTATGAGTCTCTTCTAGAAGAAGTGATTATTCTTTTAAGAATGCATTTGTGGTTCTTATAGCTTTCTTCATATTATCTATGCTAAAATGAAATCTAGGAAAATGTCTAACAGTTATTTTTAATTTCTTAAATTAAATGTGTAGGTGTAGGTAACTTTCTTTAATTTCTTAATTTTTTAACTCACTTTTTTTTAATTATTACTATTTTAGAGTACACGCATGTCAATCTAGCATTTCAGTAACTAAATTTTTAATCTAAATACTCTCAACGTTCTAAATTTATTTTTGTATTTTCAATTCAAGTTCAGGCATAATTCTAGGCTCTAGAAAAGAGGAATCAAGTTTTTTAGTAGTGCAGTAAAAATTGTTATGACTTCCAAGTCATCATTAGTTCAAGTTTCAATTTTAGAGGTCCAAAATTTAACAGGGTCATATCTAAATCTGGTTTATTTTCTTACAAGAGTAGGCCTGGGTGCTCTACAAAGACTGATAGCCTCTATGAGCCTCCAGTTTGAGTCGACATCTTCAGATGATTTTTGAAAGGTTTTTGTGTCTTATAGGTTCACGCTGGTTGAAGATATACTTTGTTTGAAGCTGTATACAACAGGTCAGAGTCATGTCGAAGCCAAATTGAGGTCTACATAATTTCTATGTATCTGGTGGTCTTTTTTTGTTGCTATTTTTACTGGTATTAGTATGAGCTTTAAAAGACAACCACAGATGCCAGTTTGAACCGATGTCTGCAGAATATTTTTTAGGGTTTTTGTGTTTTATAGGTTCCCTATGTATATGGTGGTCTTTTTTGTTACTATTTTTTTACAGGTATTGGTATGAGCCTTACAGGGAACCACAGCAGCCAGTTTGAGCCGATGTTTGCAAAATATTTTTGTAAGGTTCTTGTGTTTTATAGGTTCAAATGGATTGAAGTTCTACTGCGTTTGAAGCTGTATACATCAGGATAGAGAGTCAAGTCTCGAAGCCAAATTGACGTCCACATAATTTCTATGTATCTGATTCTTGTTTTATGTTGTTCCTATATTTTCTTACAGCATTAGATAAATATGCTCTAGTACTGTCAGTCTTTGTAAGAGCTTCGAAGGATTTCAGTAAGTCATTTTGAGTGGATATCTTTAGAAGATTTTTGTCGGGTTATCTGAGTGTCTTACAGGTTCACATTGGTTCACGTTGTTCAGTGTTTCATTTTTTTCAGCTCTAAGCTCTACAGGGACTAACGTTCTCTGTAAGAGCTGCACTGTAGGTATTGCTATATTGGTTGTTGCATATCTTTTTTTGCAGAGCGCTACATGTTGAATTTTTGAGGGGGTAGTGATGAGTGCTCTGAAGTTATCAGACAGATACAGGATGCCAATTGATTGTGAATAAAAAATATAGTATATAAATATACTACAGGTAAGACAGGGAGACGCGATATCCCCAAAGATGTTTGCAGCAACACTAGAAGAAATCTTCAGTCGACTGGACTGGATCAACAAAGGATTAAAAATAAATGGAGAATATCTTAGTCACCTAAGATTCGCTGATGACGTAATCCTAATTGCCAATAGTTCTGAAGAGCTACAAGCCCAAATTAACGAACTAAATACAGCCAGCAATAAAGTAGGTTTCAAACTGAATTTAGCAAAAACTAAAGTAATGTACATCGGATTAGTAGACAGAAAAGACATTTTAATAAAAAAAATAACACAAAATTGAAAATAGTAGAATATATATATTTGGGACAGCTAATATGCAGCTCGGGATCTCTACTACGAGAAATCAACAGAAGAATTAAGTTAGCATGGAGTACTTATGGAAGAAACTCAGTCATATTGAAATCTAGAATCCCACTATATAAACAAGAAAACATTCGATCAATGTGTACTACCAGTCATGACCTATGCATAGCCAACAATAGAATAACCAAACTACAAAGAGATTGTCTAAATATGTGAGGGACGCTACACACTAATGTTTGTTGAATAAGCTGAAAATTATGATTATCATGATGACTACAGGTAAGAAAGCATTTTCTTATAGCTTCATAATTTTCTAAATTTTTAAATAAGTTTTTTCTTATTTTTTAGATAAAGTCATCTGCATTGAAACTGAAGTCTTCAAATAAAATATATCAGTCTACGTAAGAAATTATTTGACAAAAGAAAACGTATAAATGTGAGATAAAATTGTTATTAATTTTGATAAACCATATTTGTTATAGGATAAAATTCTAGTTTAGGTATACTCGTAGTTATATTTGTATTTTTATAGTCACTATATAGTGACTATAAAAATGATATAGTATTAATATTAATACTAATACTTTTTTTTCTTTCTATATCAAACGCCCAAGGAATATTTCTCGAAAATGTGAATCCAATTGTATGTTCCTTCACCATACAGTCAAGAAAATCTTGGACAATGAAAAAAGAAATACGAACATGGAAAAAAGTACAAGAGAAAATTTTAAGAACCTTGCAGCAGCTGCCAAATTATTTCGATTATTTTGAAGTACAGCTATGGTGAGTACATTTTATATTTTGTATTATTTTTTCTACCCCTATTACCTATTCTTATATAAAACTCTATAATATAATTATACATTGAACTCCTAAACAGGATTATTGTTGTAAATGTTATATTGTATATTATGTTTCAGATTGAACTATAACTACTATACGTTTCTTCTTGCAAAAATTTGAAGATGGGGGCAGCAGTGAAGAGTTACATTTACAAAAAAAATAAGTAAGCAAATTGTTAACTTATTGTTTTTTTTTTGTATATTATTTAGCGAAATAGTAGTTTTCTACTCCTATTACCTATTCTTATATAAGACTCTATAATATAATAATACATTGAACTCCTAAACAGGATTAGCATATTGTTAACTTATCTTATTTTCTCTGTATATTATTTAGCGATATATATTTTTTTTATTTTAGATATTTTTGAAAAGATTATACATTAAAACACATAAAAATCAATTAAAAATGGTTGCTGTTGAAGGTTTAAAGAACTTGTGATAGTGGATGGGCACAAAAGCTACATACTATTACAGAGTCTCTCATCAGAGCAACTATACAGTAAGTTGAGAAAATAACTGCCCATTTTTAATCACATCCCTTATTTTTTACAAGAACTATAATTATTTTAATACATCATGTATATCAATAAAGTGTATGTGTTATTTTTTTTCAAAACTCCGTAATATTACAGTAAAAAAACGTTTAAAACATTTAGAACCATACTCTACAGTAGGTTATATTAAAAACTAGTATCTAATTTTAATTTTTTTAACAATATTATTGAGTTTTTGAAATACTATTTATGACTGTTAAGTTATTAACTTAACATTCTAAATAATTATAATATTAAAAAACAAGTAGTCGTAAGTATTTTAAGTCAATGTCTCCTTTTTGCTACTAAGGTTAATCTGGACGGGACCTACTTTGTATACGCGGAACCCGAACCGCGATCCTCGGCCGTATCATTGTCAATGGTCTACTCCATAAAGTAATCCTTTGGTATTTTATTATTAAAGTAAAGTAAAGATTTCAGTTAACGTCTCCTTTCTGCTGCCAGGGTTAATCTGGATGGGGCCTACTTTGTTTACGCGGAATCCCAACCGCGGTCCTCGGCCATATCATGGTCAATGGCCTACCGACTTGGCAAGTGTCTAAATCGACTCTTACTCACGAGATATCCGATCTCATCCGGCCTCGAACCGGCGTGAATGAACAGTGTATGTCAATAGATTTTACACTTTTGCCTTTTTTTGGAAAACAGCACGATACAGAGTTTCGAACCGGTCACCCGCCCATCCACTAGTATCGCCTTACGTCGCTTAACTTCGGTGTCCTAATGGGAACCGGTGTTTCGACGTAGCTGGGCCGTTGCCCTATTTTATTATTATAAGGGTTGTTCACCACATACGACACGGAGTATTGTAGCTAAACGATTATATTTTTACAAATTTCAAGTTTTGGGTTCGATGTAGGACTATTAGGGGTACAATTTAAAAATAATTTTACAAGATACAGAGTATCCCAAATAAGTAAAAAATATCAAAGTTGTATTTTTTTAAATGGAATACCCTGTATATTATTACATTTTTAGTTTCTACGATTAAAATAAAGGTAAATTTGATTAAGGTTTATTATACTTAAACCTTACCGTTTTTGAAATATTTTCAATTTTGTGAAATTGCAGTAAAATTTTAAGGCTTCATTTCTCCAAGGGTATCAAAGTTTTTAATACTAAATATTTACTGAAGTTTATTTATTGATCAGTTATTGTGTTGCAATAATAAAAATAATACTACCTTTTACAGAGTGTCTAAAAATTTATTTTAAATAATTTCTAGCTTTAAACGCCAATAACTTCTTTAATTTAAATGGAATGCCCTGTATATTTTAGGAGAATCAGATGCACAATTTAATTGTCTATCAAATTGTATTATACCATTTTTTACCTATCCCTACAAGTTTTCGTAGAAAATGCATTTTCTTATAATTTAGACCTCTTGGACAATTTGGTATACTTTATGGTCTACTCGATTGTCAAAATCGACTTACTCGCGAAATATCCGATCTCATACTCTTGCCATGGACTTCCAGACGGTCACCCGTCCATTCACTCGTATTTTTCAGCGTCGCTTAACTTAAAAAACAATAAAACACGAAATATAACTTATCCTATATCGTATATTCATTCACTGGACAACAAAAACATATAAATATCACAAAAGTCTTATAAAAATAAAGATTTCACAAAAAAAATCTATCACTGATTTGATTTTTCTTCTTTTGCCGCTTGAGTTTTACTAAATTTTACGTTTTTTTACTTAAAACTAATTAAATCATAGAAGATTATAACGAAAAATATCTACAACGCGTACAATAAAAACCAAATTTTAATCTTTTTAAGTAGGACGATACAATCAAAATGTAAAAAAAAACCTACTCAATTATTTTAATTATTTTTTTTAGTACGTGCATATAGTTTGTCCATTGGGAGGATCCGTGACAGTGACAGTTGTGTCTGTCATTTTAATTCACCGGTAAATCGTATTTTCTGTCATTTTTTGTAATGTCGTATCCGTCGAAATTTTCCCTGAGTCATTGGACAGACTATACCATACATAATATGTACCTCTATACAGGGTGTCCCAGAAATAAGTGCCAGTATTTTAAGGGGTGGTAGATCTCAATGAAAGAAACATATTTTCTCTTTAACGTTTTTGAGCAAAAAAAAATGATTTTTTGCTCAAATTTTGAGAACGCACTGGATCTATTCTGGATTTTCTTTCTTCTAAATTTAATCTACTACCTATGTTGCCATATTATCAAGAAATCAGGTTTTTTAAATAAAATAATAAAAAAATTCTAAATTTTTTTTTTCAAAAAATCCCGAATTTTCATTTTTTTTCGCAAAAAAACATCATAGGCGTGTTTCTGGGGTTGAACTATACTACCAGTTAAAATACTTGCACTTATTTCTGGGACACCTTGTATAGTAATAATTTCATCTGGGAGAATACCTTATTATACTTAGTACGTCTATGTTAAGAATATACCTTAAAGTAATGAAAATGATATAACACAGTTCTGTAAAAAATATAATACCGTATGATCGAAAAAAAAACTTCAAGGACGGTCTCTTCTAGACGTCAAATTTACTGAAAGTTGACATAAAGTATGTCAAAACTTAACACTACCCAAGCAGCATTTGGACGTCGGGACAACGTTGTGTCACGCGACCAAACGTCGGGGCGCAACGTCGGCACAACCTCGTGCCAACCCTAGTCTGCACTAGTTTGCAGAATAATTTTTGGGTCGAAACGACGTTGGATACCGACGTTGGCTAGAAGCCTAATTTAGTACAATCTGCAACGTTGTTTAAAATCCTAATTCACAGAAATACAAAACTAATATGGCGTCTAAGTCGCGTTTTATCCTAAATTGGGATAATTATAGTAAAAATATTATTTTTATGGTTTAGTTAGAGACATATGTCAGATGGCAGTGAAGGAAAACAAACACAAAGTATTTAAGTGTGGAGGATGTTTGAAGATCATAATTATTGAAACACTTTAACCGACTCTGTAACTCGTTACCCAAGGCAAAAAAGTTAAACGCAAACAACTTTATTGATAAATGTATTGTTTCTACTTTGAAAAATACTAATGGGCCTTAAAATTAAAGAAGTTTTAAAAATTTTTTTGAATTTTTTTTTTAGTAAAATGAGAATAATTCATTCGCAGTCGAAAGCCGGAGTCTCATGCATCCGAAATCCGATGACACGACGATCCGACGGTGCTCCTATTGGTCGAAATATTTTGACAACAATTTTTATCCGATAATTTTAACTAATCATCCGACGTCGTATAAAGTTAAATTTTATTTAACTTTTGTACGATATCGTGTGTTTTTTAACCTCACTTTTTGAAAACATTTGTTTTAAAAACAAGTTTAGTGTGGGAAGTGGGCAATTTCGGGATATTTGGCGAGGAAGTTATTTTTATAAGTGTTTCTCCAATAAAACATGACATGAATCTCTATTCAGCGCAGCAGAAAAATGTTAAAACTGTCAAATTTCGGAACGAACTTTCGGATAACATTATGTGACAGGCTTTTTTTATTTCACACGATAACTTCAAATTTCGGATGTCGTACCATCGGATTTCGGATGCATGAGACTCCGGCTGAAAAAATTGTTTCCGCGTGTTTTTTAGGGTCAAATATTTCAAGTTAATGTATTCAAAAAGCAGGAATTGCTATTTTAGAAACGAAACATTTTCTTATTTAACAACATGGCGGCTTGCACTTTGTTGTTTTGGAGTTTAAGATGGAGTAGTTCGAGTAGTCGCATACTGGACTAATAAAGTCGCAGTTCGGCCTTAACAAGTAGTATACTAGTCGCAAGATTGCCTAATTTAGTCATCCTAGAGTCTAGCTTGTGCCGCCCTCTATAATCTAAATAAACGAGGGAGTGGATAAACTATCGGTAATATATGTCGATGTATATTTAAATTTAGTTTTATATGTACATTTCTTATGTCCCATTTTAATTAAGTTTTTTTTTTTTTTATAAAAACAAAAACAGCACTGAACTGTCTGACTGAACAGAACAATGAAGTGAAAATTTAAGATTTAAGGTTATGGTTCAATACAGTTGCAAAATGGTAGTGACCCGACGTCCTACCAACGTAAGAATAAGGAAATCTAAACAACGTTGGAATTAGTAAAACAGACGACGTTTGCATAACGTTGGAATAGGTCCTGAAACTGACGTCAGAAAACTCTATATTGTCCAACGTTGTAGCTACGTTGCCCGAATCACCTAAAGATCACTTAAGCAAAAAAGGTTAGAAGACAACGTTTATTCGACGTCGCAGAAGCTTCTACTTTGCTGTAGTACAAGTCCAACGTCGGCACAACGTTATAAAAACGTTTAAATTTATTTTAATACCTAAGGTAGGGAGCTAACTATTTTTTGTAACTAATCCAACGTTGTGTTTAGTAAACATGTGGTCGCAAGTCGTGAAAATCCTACTTGGGTAATTATTAGAGAAAGATTAAAAAAGGATAGAACGTTTCCAGACACAGAAATCTATCTCAAAAAAAATATATTTTATCATTACACCATTTAAAAATCATTTTTACTCAATATAAAAATAAAATACAAGCTTCTCGACCGCCATTAAAAAATTAACAAGGGTGCTGGTTAAATAAACGAGGTCTAGAGCTTGACCTCGCCAAAATTATTATCGATTGTCGTTCCCCGGCCTTCTTTGACGCCGTTTTTTTTTCGATCGTATATTATTTTATACAGTTTTCTTTAAATTTACCGTGTAAAATGCAAAGTTGATATGTTTTTAGGTACTTAATAACAAAAAAAATCTTTTAGAACTCTTCGATCAGTTTTTCTGATAACTTACTTTGTCGAATTGTTATATAAATCGATAAAACTTCGATTTCTGAGAGATCTGCTGATTTCTCTGTATGTGATAATTCACTTCCTGATAATAATTTGGTAGTTTACACTTTCGAAACTAGTTGTGTCCCGGCATCTGCATCATCTAGGGGCTCTTTTACGTCATTGACGCCGATCGTTCCATTACTGGTAGGGTCTGTACTGGTTGCCGATGGTAAATTTCCACTGTTTGCCTCTTCTATGGCTTTTCGCAGCTCTTTAAGGCCAACCACTCCAATCAGCCTTCCTGGAAATTCAAAAGAGAGGTCTAACAACTATATGTTGGGGCAAGGTCATATTTTGGAATTATTGTCCTGGTTTGTCAAAATGACTGAAAAATATATGTTTAATTTTTTAAATATAAACATAGCCATATATCCTAAACAACTTGACAATATTTTTATGAATTTGTAAATCAATCCATATTTACAGTAGCGGATTTTGTTCATAAAAGGGCAAATTTGCCTGACAACTAAATGTTGGGACAAGTATTTTTAAATAATTAATATCATAGGCGGCTTTGCTATAAACCTCACAAATGTCGCAAACTGTTTACTTCAGCATTGACAGCTTGTAAGTGACTCGATACTGAGTAGTGAGACTTACTGTAAGTAATTTTATTTTTTTTAATTTTCAATTTTGTTAATTTTATCCGAAGTAATGGTCCGTGGAAAAGCTACAAATCAAAAACTACGCGAAATTATCATTCCTCAATACAGTCTTTAATATAATAAAAAAATCCGGCGAATCTGCCAGTGTAGGCGTTGGAGGTAAAAGTTTGGGAAGGCTAAAAGTTGTATCTCAGAGAGATTTACGAAATTTAGTAAAAATTTGCAAGTCTGCGAGAAGAAATGCTCTTCGCGAAGTAACAGTTAAATGGAATACTGTAACTGGATTAAATATATCAAGAGAATGTTGCCGAAAATATATCCATAAATGCGGTCTGGGGGTTTACAAGGTAAACTTTATTTTGTGTGGATAATCAATTACCGGAAGATTATTGATACAAATCCTTATTTAGGCCAAAGAAAAACCGCTACTGACAGAAATTCAAAAGAAAAATCGCTATAATTGGGCAAAATCTAAATTATCGTGGACACAAAATGATTGGAATAAGGTCATATTGAGCGATGGGTCTAAATTTGATGTTTGCATTGGAGATCATCGAAAAAGAATAATACGAAATAAAGCAGAAGCCTTTCATAAAGATTGCTTAAAGAGGGTTGTTAAATTTCCTAAGGGGATTATGGTTTGGGGTTGCATGTCAGCAAGAGGTTTGGGCAAATTAAATTTTATATGGCACTGACAACACCCAAAAATATCAACATATACTTGAGACCTCACTTTTGCCTAGTGCTCAAGAATTGTTTCCGAACGAAGACTATATTTTTCAACAAGATGGAGCATCGTGCCATTCAGCAAAATCAACTAAAAATTGGTTCGGTAATAATTATATAAAAGTTCTATCCTATCCTACAAGTAGTCCGGACCTCAATGTTATAGAAACTGTGTGGCATAAAATGAAGCAATATTTAAGAAACCACCCTCAACGAACAATTTTTCATTCGGGGACAAAACTGCAGGAAATCTGGGATAATTTTTCTCCTCAAATGTGCCAATCTTTGGTAAATACAATGCCATTAAGAGTTCAGGCAGTTGTTAAGGCGAAAGGTGATGTAACTCCGTATTAAACAAATTTCTTGTTGTGCTGTCCCAATATAGTATAGTTGTCAGCAAGTTTGGCTTGATTTTGGCAAATTAAGCTATTATCAAAAGTAATTTGTTTGCAAAGTTATAAAAATATAGTAAAATTGTCTAGATCATATTGTAATGTTTGAATTTAGAATAATAAACAAAATAAATTCGAGTCGTTTTAACAAATTACTATTTTTATTGCAAAAAAAGACCTTGTCCCAAGATATAGTTGTTAGGGCTCGCATACAGGGCGTTGCAGGAAAAATGCATCAAAATGTATGAAAAAAAGTTACTGTAGGAAAATCGAAAAAGTAATCGAAATTTTGGTAATGGTGTGGATCCGGTGGCTGACCTTGAAACAAGTTTTTGCTGCATATAGTCACAGACACTACGCATGCGCACATCTTCTATGTTGCCAGATTGTAAGTTATTTTGGAATTATTTTCAGTAGAAAACAAATATGTGCTTTTTTCAGTGTTTTTTGTCAATATATACCGCATGATCGAAAAAACGGTGTCCAGTTGGCTGGGAAATGACGATTGAGGACATTTCCCATATAAAATGACAGCAATCTTCATTTCATAGTCATCGCTGACGCTATTTTTTTTCAATCATAGTCCGCGGTATATTATTTTTTATATCAAGGATTTATATTTATTATTTTAATATTTCGCACAACACGTGAACTCTTATTATGTATTTTCATAGTCAATAAAATTAAATAGTAATAAAACTCTAGATTTCTATAATTAATCTAATTGCTCTATATTATTATGCTACGTTTAAAAGGGCTTTATTAAAAATTCGGGAAATTAAAAGGGATATGTCCAAGTTTTTTCTAATATGTATTCTAATTTTCTTTCTATATGTCCAAGTTTTTTCAATTTAATTTTTAAATGCTGTAGCTCCATGTCATGTTCATAATAGGTTTTTTTTAACATTCCATCAAAACTACGGAGGCCTTAAAAGGTAGTTATTATTCCTTTTAGCCTCCGTAATTGAAATTGTAGAATCAGCTTCAGCAACATTAACAGTTACCTTGTTTAATTCTGCTTATACATATATTGCATTAATTTTTCTGCTACCTTAAGATTTCTCTATTTTTACACCTAATTTATGTGATTTTCTTAGCATAATATGATTTATAAACCATATTTTTCCTAATGGAAGGATGGAATAGGATATACAAAATTAAGATATTTTAACATTTATTTTCCAGACAAAGCATAATATAGTATTAAGATGAAGACATAACAAATATTATAAGAAAGATCTTAATATAAATCACAAACTAAGTCTTAATAATTTAGTCTTGTATTTCTATTATTATTATTATTCTTATAAAACTGGACAATAAGATCAAAACTCAACCTTTACCATATTGTCAAGATTTGGCATTATAGGAAACAAGAAATTACAGTAAATTAAGAAAAGAATAACAAAGTACACGATATTAAATACTGTAATGTATTTTACGATACAAACCATCTCCTCTTAAAGAGAAAAAGATAAAACATAAAGCTTATTTTAGTCTTATCAACACACTCTTCGATAAAATCCACCTAACTTGATATCTATGCTTGACATTTTTAGAAATTATGATACAAACATTAATTATAATCAAAGTATATTATATTAGTAACATTATATAATAGGTAAAATGTTACCTATATCTCCGATTGACGTTTATTGTTCTATAATAAGACCTGTCATGGTAGTACTTCAAAACATCAATACATGCATATAATCAAAAAATATTGTTGCCTGTAAATAACTAGAAATTAAATAACTTGAAAGAAATAAAATAATTCTAATAAGTTTAAAAACCATTAAGAAAAAATCCGTAAATGATAAATTTTAATTCTAATGTAAACATATAAATAAATGTTATTATTATTACAATTTTATATATTATAATACTTTCATTTCACAATCTTCATTATCCTTCTTACCTTAATTTTGGATATCAAGATAAATCTGAAATTATAGAATTTGTATTATTATTGATTAACACGCAAAAAAAAATTTTCAACTGCAAATAATTCGAAAATAAACTGCAATTTGGCAACATCGACGATGTGCGCTTGCGTAGTCTCGATGATCAAAAGCAGCAAATATGGGCTTCAAGGTCAGCCACCGGATCCACACCTTTACCGAAATTTTTCTTATCGAATCGTTTCGACTTTTGACAAGTGTCAAATAAAAGTCGTAACCAAAGATGCTTACCTATTGCGGTGACATATGCATGGTTTACCCCCACCATGGAGAAAAGCGAATGAACTTTTAGGAGTGAAGTTTTTTCAACGAGTTGAAATGGGGCGGGGTCGATATGACAGGTTGAAAAATTAGCCGGCAGATCCATCTGTTCTTCTTCCCAAATTCTTTGATCTTCAGTGGACATATCGCACACTCGTTCTTTGGGCTAAAAGAAATTGAAATTCATTTTTTTTGTCATTCTCTGGAAATATAGAGTCGCTAAAATAAGACTTTTTTCCATAGCAACTGTTAAAATTGCCTTATATCTATCAAAAATAGTAGATAAAATAGTACTTGAACCGCAAGGGTAAATTAAATGATACTTTAACAGCGCAGGATAGGTTAAAAACTTTATTTCTTCTCGCACGTTTTTTAATAGCTTTCATTTTTGAAAATTTTTGTATTCCTTTTCATAAATTATTCGGGATTTAAATGAAAGTAGTTTGGATATGGCGTTTGTCGCCTCAGAATTTACTTGTTTCGTTTTGAGCCATTTCTGGCTCCAATTCAATCAGTAATCGACACGAAAAAGAATTAAAAAATATTGACTCAAAACTGACAACTAAAAAGACAGCTTTTTTTATTTGTCAAATTACATAGAAACCAACGCCAACCCAGCACAATATTTTTTCTACTCGTAATAAATTCCTTGAAATAATAATTTCTGAATATTTTTATAAACGTAACTCGCTATGGAAAAAAATATTGTTTTATACACGACGATAAAATTGCATTATAGTCTACCAAAATTAATGAATCTTTTCCGTCAACGATAAAATACCATTTTATCGTTTTGTATAAAAAATAACTATTAAACAATCGTGATATTTGTTTTAACAGAGATGTAGGGCTAAGGGTTAGAGTTATATTATTACTATATCTCTATCTTTTCTCTACATAACGATATTGTTTGTACAGGGTGGGTCAAATTCGACGCTTTTAAATGGAAACACCCTTTTCTATAGGAGATACACGAAAACTAGTATCGGTGTCTGGAGCTCAATTTTCATCAAAAACATGATGGTGAAAACCGCACATCAATATCTGTTACCGTTTCGGAGTTACGGGGTGTTTTTCAAAAATGTGCATTTTTAACAAATCGCCTTAACTTTTTTGCTATGGAAAATTTTGTATTTCTATGAAAACATTTCCAAAGCACCTTTTTACATAGAATTTAATGGTTTAAGTATAATTTTTTTAAAATTAATAATTCAAGAGTTATCAACAGAAAAATTGATTTTTTATTTGGGACACCCCCTATATTTTTAATTAACTGAAAAGAATTTAAAATAACCTTTCCAAAAATATAGCATACTTGATATTTTGTTATAATCCCCTTCGAAATACAGAATTTTTAAAAGTTCGCCACTTTTAACTAGTAGGCTTTGGACCCCTTATTGATAGAATGCCCTTAATGGAACTCGAAAACATATTTTTCCAGCAAGACGACGCACCGCCTCTGAACGCTGAAGTTATCAGCAAATTTTTGCAGCCAATTTCAAGAATAATTGAATAACTAACCAAGGTCCCAGCCGTTGGTTGTCGAGGCCGCTTGACTTAGTGCCCATGGATTTAATCCTATGTATATATTTGCGGAAGAACAAAGGTTCCTTATTCTTCCGTGTAATCTAGACAAGAATTAGAAATACTTAGCAGTTATGAGAGGGTATCTTTCACCCCCACTGAGTTAATGAATTCCGCGAGAAATGTTCAAAAACTGCCCCGTCTGTTCATAACAGAAGACGGTCGATATGTCGAACACCTGTAGCAAAATCTGATGTCTTGGTTTGCTATTTATTTTTATTGTTATTAGATATAGTTTAAATGTGTTGATGTTAGTTAAATATATTTTAAATTGTTATAAAATTCTGCATCTCTCATAACAAATATTATTTTCGTTTTAATTGATGCTCACAGCTAGAATTTTTTTGCATTACAGCCTGTGCCGTCCAAAGCCTACTTATTTAAAGCGGGCGAATTTTTATTATACTCTATATCTCGAAGAGGAATCGAGCAAAATATCAAGTGTATTATATTTTTGGAAAGGTAATTTTAAATTCTTTTCAATAAATTAAAAATATACAGGGTGTCCCATATAAGAAATCAGATTTTCTGTTGATAATTCTTAAATTATTAATTTTAAAAAAATTATACGTAAACCATTAAATTCTAGGTAAAAAGGTGCTTTGGAAATGTTCTCATAAAAATACAAAATTTTCCATAGCAAAAAAGTTACAGCGATTTGTTAAAAATGCATATATTTGAAAAACACCCCGTAACTCCGAAACGGTAACAGATATCGATATGCGGTTTTCACCATCATGTTTTTGACAAAAATTGAGCTCCAGACACCGATATTATTTAGTCTATTTCCTATAGAAAAGGGTGTTTCCATTTAAAAGCGTCGAATTTGACCCACCCTGTACAGTACGTACTAGAGTACTTACCAACTGAACTTTTTTAGACGTAGTTGGACTTATGGGAACAATGTGAGGTGTTTTTTCGTCTGTATCAATGATTTGCTGGCTATCAGCATTGTGAACGTCTTGGAGTTGGGCTGATTTTCTAAAAACATACTTTGTTTTGATATATTTGTATCATTTCCTAACATTACTGTATAGTATTGTACTATCTTAATTCGAAATACGGTATGATCGAAAAAAACGGCGTCAAAGACGGCTGGGTAACGAGAATCGATGATAATTTTGATGAGGTCAATCTCTCCAGACATCAGTTACTGAAAAATTGGCATTAAACTTGTCAAAAATTAACACTGACTCTCCTAGGGCTTGAATTCGTCAAAATTATCATCGATTGTCACTCCCCAGCGCTCTATGACGCCGTTTTTTTCGATTGTATGGAATAACATGAAGTACTTTACCTAAATATAGCTTCAAAAGCTGATCTTATTCTGCTTTCGGCTCCTGTCACGGTAGTGTAAGGAGTTGATCCAGGACTGGTACTAACAAACGGAGAAAAACCTTTTAACGTAAAGGAATTCGTCTTCTTCAATATAGACTTTTTCGGCTGAGTACCAAAAACGGGGGTATAAGTATGCTGAAAACAAGAGATTCTTTATCGTATTGAAGCTTATACTAAGGGCTGGCAAAGGTTAGTCTTGGGTCGAGATTTCCGTATGGAAGAAGAGTACAATGCGTTTATAATGTACTGAACAAAGACAGGACAGTAACTACGTTGCCAAACGTATGAAATAAACCGAGAAACTGTGTACATCACTAAGAGACGTGGAAGGGGATATAGCAGATTTGTCGCAGTTGACCGGTCGACCCAATCAATACCTCTGTCAGTACCAGGTGGATGACACTTCTTATGGGAGAACTGGCAATGGTTGAAAACTTGACTACAAGCGATTTTCTAGGAATGTTCCTTACCGATAAATTATTGACAGGAGTGACAGATAAAGCCTTGACGTTCTTTTAGTATTCCAGTTCATCTCTTTTTCTTTCTAAAGTGTACGTTGAAAGGAGACAAAAACTATTTTTGGTCACCCATAATTTGTTATTCGAACACCACTTTTCTCCTTGTCGGGTCGTTGACGTTGACTTGTCGCCATTTTATATCTTTTGTTTACACGCTGCATTTTATTATTATATATTAAATTAGGCAAATATAGGTTTTTAATAAAACTCCTTGAACTAACGTGTAGGTAAGTGTTGATATTTTTTTTTTCATCTTAACATGCTCATTGTCGTTCTCCTGATTTTAGGTGACAGAAAAGGTTCATCAAATCAAATTGAATTTTATATTTTCCTTCCTATTTATCCTTCCTAAATATCAACGAGATGAGCCATCGGAAGAAAGGGACCATAGTACAAAACAGAAAGGTGATCTTTTTTCTTTCCACTTCGGATATTGAAATTATTATATACTGTAGTCGTGTTCGGCATTATGCTCTGAGAATATAGATAAACAAAGAACAACAGATATAAAGCATCCCAGAGGAAAAGAGAGGCAATACCTGTATGTACTCTCTCTGATATTTGTGAAAGTTACAGCAAAGTATTGTTGTAAATGTCATCTTTTTGATAGACCTGAAAACTTCGAGCAAAAAGATGACACTTTCAACAATATCCTGACAGATATCAGAGACGACAGGTTTTTCCTCTCTTTTCCCCTGGAATACTTTTAATTTATTATTCTTTGTTTATCTAGATTTCTCAGAGCACTATGAATGAACTCAGCTTGTATGTTTGAAATAATCGTCCAGTTGGCTTAAAAATGATGATCGAAGATATTTCCCATATAATTTTACTTTCAAAATTATGATATCTTTTATTTCTAAGCCATCTATGACGCCATTTTTTTCAGTTTTGTTATAATTAATTTTGTCTCTTGATCTACTTGTAACATTATTCTTTTAATTTTTTTAATTTATTGTGGTGAAAGTAATTTCTGTTGTATATTTGATATTGATATTAAACATATTTTTAAAAAATGGTGTATTTTTTGTGTTTTTGTGTATGTCATAATTAAAAATAAATGAAGAAATAAATTCTTTTGTTTTTTTAAACTTCCCGCCATGCGTGACAATTTAGCCCGTAGTTCCTACAAGCGAAATTTGGGGCGCTAATAGCAGTAGACTTGTCAACAGTGTCAAATTTAAACGTCAATTTCACTTTCTAATATTTAGCAAGGCGCTCGCACTTCTTCTTGTGTATGTGTTTTGTGGTCAGTACTTAAAGTTCTAGGGAAAGGTGTGCGTTATGCGTTCAGCTTCACGATTTAATTATGTCTCGTGATACTTAATTTGTTTATTTATTAACGAGTCGTGCAAGCTAGAAACACTTGCATTTTTGGTAAACATAAGTGGAATTGAGTGGGTGTTCGATAGTGGTCGCGCTATTAGAACTCTGAATTCAAAAATCGATATCTCGAAATCTATTAGAAATAATGGATTGTAGTTTTTTCAAGAACTTTGTTAATATTTCTGCTGTATTATCTTTGTAGACAGTATGTGAAAATATTTATCAATAAAAAAAATTACACGATTGCTGAAAATTGCTATGCTCTAAAAGTAAATGGATGGATTGTTTACAATTTTTGAATGGAAAAAACAACCTTATCGAATTTTTCTTATGTAAACATATTGTAAAATATCCGATCTTGAAAATAAAAAAAAGTTTCAATATCTAAAGTGGTTCTTGAGTTATGGCCTGTTATGTGTTAAAATGTTGAGTGTTTAAATTATCGCGAGTACTGACGTTTTCTCGTTATAAAAAAATGGCACCGTAACGATATCCTTATAATCTAATGATTTTATCTAGTTATCTTTTCGAAAAAAAAAGTCTTTTAAAAATAAGCGGTTTGCGATCGTGATTTTACTTTACTTGATAGGGCGTACCGGCAACGCCGCAACAGCACTCCGTCGCATTTCTCTCACTCCGACTTAATAAGATCCCTATGCGATTTACTTCCACACATGTAAATGCCGACCCAAAAGTAACAGTTGCCAGCACGGTATGAGTTTCACTCAACTACTTAAGTATATCTGTAGATCACTGTAATTTGCACTATTAGACGAGAAAAATATTTAAAATACCTGTTGTTGGTCCAGTTGGTTCTCGGAAAGCTGTCTCTGTAGCATATCTGGAGCCGGGCTGACTTGGAACCTGGATGGTCTTCGTTTGCGTTCTTCGGCCTGTCTCATTGCTTCTTCTCTTGCCTTCTCTTCGGCTTCCCGTTGCCTGATTGCTGCCACTTGCAGTCTGCGTTCTCGGCCAATGTGCTTTTCTATCAGCTAAAACAATCATTCCATAAGATGCTACTTTGGATTTAATGTTTAACAGGGCAACACCTCATAAAGACCTCTTTAACATTATATCAAAAAGATATTGGTAATTAGTGTTAGGCCTTACCTGAATAAGTTGAATTCTTGGTATGCTACCCAGCAAGACCATGCTTTCTGGTTTATCAACCAACGGGAAGCTTTGAAGTCTTCTGTTTTCTTTCAAGGTGTGTTTTAGATCGTCATATGTCATCCCGTTGAAAATATATTTGACATCTCTTACCATAAAATCTTCTACGTAAATATTATATATTCCTGAAATAAATAATGGTATTAGTACAAAAAATATTCATTTCTAACTATAACAAACACAAATTAATAGTACAATTAGGATGCTTAGGATTACAGCAAACTTTCATACCCCATTCTACTCCCTAAGGATGCGAATTTTTCTTTTAAGGGAAACTTTGTGCAAATTTTTATGTGTATAATCCAGGTGTCGCGAAGTTTTATATACATTTTTACTAACTTTACTAAATAGGTAAAGTTAGTAAAAATTTATATAAAACTTGATTTTAAAAAATTCTTCTCAAGAATTCTCTCTGCAGAATTTCGTATTTCTAGACCAGATAGTAAGGCATTTTCATACAAAGAACTTTCCTACATAATTTTACTCTCTAAGAAGATGAATTTAAAAGAATCTTTTTGCTAATATTTATGTATCTAAAGCCAGCAGTATAAACTGACTCCTACAGTAACTAAAACCTCAATATAGTCTAACTGACTATTACAAATAATTTATTTCTGAAAGTATTGTGTGCTAGGTGTGGTTCTCAGGTATTTTGGAAATTTTTTTTTTCAGAAACTATTTGAGACAGAGTTTACCAAAAATGCTTTTTATATCTACTAGTGGGTAAATGAATTTGTAGATATATAACGACATTTCTTGGAACTTTAGTTTCGGATATATTAAAATGCTTTTTATACTAGTGGGTAAATGAATTTGTAGATATATTACGACATTTCTTGAAACTTTAGTTTCGGAGATATTAATTTAATCGGGACCTTTTTAAGAAAATTAATTTTATTTTTCAGAAACTATTTGAGACAGAGTTTACCAAAAATGCTTTTTATATCTACTAGTGGGTAAATGAATTTGTAGATATATTACGACTTTTCTTGGAACTTTAGTTTCGCAGATATTAATTTAATCGGACCTTTTTAAGAAAATTAATTTTATTTTTCAGAAACTATTTGAGACAGAGTTTACCAAAAATGTTTTTTATACCTACTACTGGGTAAATGAATTTGTAGATATAGTATGACTTTTTTGAAACTTTGGTTTCGAAGATATAAATTTAATCGGATCTTTTAAAAAAAATATTTTTTTTTCAGAAACTATTTCAGACAGAATTTACAAAAAATGTTTGTTATACCTACTACTGGGTAAATGAATTTGTAGAGATAGTATGACTTTTTTTGAAACTTTAGTTTCGGAGATATAAATTTAATCGGACCTTTTAACACTTACACACAATAAAAAAATGGCAAAAAAAATTTATACAGGGTGAGTCTTAAATAAGTGCAAATATTTTCAGGGTTCAGAGATCTCGATAAAAGAACATATTTACTCTTTACCGTTTTTCAAATAAGTCCAAAATAACCGAGTTATTTTACTTTGAAAATTCCCAAAAAAAATGATTTTTTTTTCTTTAATTTTGAGAATCACTGGATCTTTTCTGGATTTTCTTTCTTCTAAATTTAATCTACTACTTATATTGCCATACTATCAAGAAATTATGTTTTTTAACTGAAAATTAAACAAATTTCCAAAAAAAAATTCAAATTTTCAATTTTTTTTCGCGAAAAAAAAATTCATTATCGTGTTTCTGGGGTCGAAATATACTACCCCTAAAATATTTGCACTCATTTAAGACTCACCCTGTATATGGACTGTATGTATGTAGATTTCGCTTACCACTGCTACTAGGTAGAAGATCAGGCAGATACGGCAACTTCTTGATTAAAATAATGCTGTCGTATATGCTGGGAGCCAACAGACTAGCTATAGCGTTAGAGGTCAAGACAGCTATCATTATAGGAACTATATGGGTGATTTGTCCAGTCATTTCGAAAACTATCACAGCCACGGAGATGGTGTGGGTTACAGCCCCGGAAAAAGCTGCAGCTCCTACGGTAGCGTAGCCTCCGGGGATGATTTGAGATATATTACCCCCGTACCTCATACCTATTAAAGGAAATTCCGGTCAGTACAGAGATATAGAGGTGAATGAGCTTCGACAAGTGCGTAGAAATTCTAGTCATGGTGGTCGCTACCTTTTATTATTACTTATCGATTTCCCCTGTAGGTCTAAAGGTGCGTCCATACCTGACGAGTCGAGAGCGAGACGAGCGCGAGACATTCCAAATTCGCTAAGTGTGGACGGGTCTCGCGAGAGCCTCGTTGCTATCCGTTCTCTCTCGGTTTTGCGACGGCTGATCAAAGAAAGCTTGCGGCACAGTCTGGACGTGGCTTTGGTTGGCTCGCTCAACTGCGAAATATTAGCTCTGTTTTAGGAATTTCGACTATTTAAAATTAAAATAATCTTAAATTTTTTAAATGATATACCGTATGTATTATCATTTTTCCTGATTGAATTTACAAATGTTGCGTTACTGATAATTTTTACCGTACCGAAATCTAAGATTTCTATAAACAAATTGAATTATTACAATATCTATTAATTTTCGATATACCGGGCGCGTCTCAAAAGTGGCTCACCCCTATAACTTTTTATTTTTTCAGATAAAAAAAACGAGATTTGGTATGTTAGTATATTACATAAATTAGGATTGATTGACGTATTCAATTGTTTCTGGTCACTTCCTGTTTTACCGGAAATGACTACAACTTTTGATTTTTAAACGACACCCTCTGTATGATTATACTTTATTCGATAGAAAATGACATTCTGAATAGAATGACATATCATATGTCAACTTTTGACATTCTCGCTTAATAAAAAATCGTATTTTAAAATTTAATCTAGAGTGCCATGTCTATGTTAAAAACACTAATTCTTATTCTTAATCAAGGAGCCTTGAAAAAATAGATTTTATTGTCTAATGTTTTTAGTATCTTATCCTGGCCAGTTAGAAAATGATACAGATACAGAGATCGTGCCGAAGTAAGGTATTTGACAGATGATCGGTTGGTTACACCGTTGCCGGGTGTTTAGAGAAATGCGACATTGCCAAATCTAAAAATCAGTAGATTTAGGGAATTTACATATACCCCATGTTATAAGTTTACATAGGGGTGGGTTTCCATACCGATGGACGGGAAAATTTCCCTAAATTTAGGGAAAAATAGGGGTTGAGCTTGGGCTCAAGTGCCCCCATGACTACTCTCAAATCGTATTTTTAATCATATTATCTCAATTTTTTCAAATTGAACGAGGGTACATCATTAGTATATTTGGAAAAAGCATTTTTTACGAATAATTTGACACAACACACTTGGTATTTCGAGTCAAATTTACGTTACGAACCACATGCGAAAATGTCAAAAGTTTACATATGATATGTCATTCTATTCAGAGTGTTATTTTCTATCGAATAAAGTAAAAAAATACCGAGGGTACCATTTAAAAGTCAAAAGTTGTAGTCATTTCCGGTGAAACAGGAAGTAACCGAAAACAATTATATACGTCAATCAATCCTAATTTATGTCATATATCAAATATCGTTTTTTTAACTGAAAAAATGAAGTTGTAGGGGTGAGCCAGTTTTGAGACGCACCCGGTATAATATCATATGCAAAAAAATTACCGAATTGTACGTAGAATCTAATAATAGCCTCGCTCTCTTGCCTCGCTCTCGTCTCGTTAGCCTGGACGCACCTTAAGATGGCGGCCACTCCAAATTTTTTGGATGCGGCACTCGTCGATGCTCATTCTCTTTACCTCTATATCTTTGAGTCAAAATAAATGAACATTGATAATGCAACCAGTGATATTAATGTATCTAAAAATTTTACCAAGAATAATTTTCTAAATTTGTCTGATTTCATCGTCACTCTGCCGGATGCTAAGGTTATGACAGATGATACTAAAATGAAGAGATATGATAAAATGAATGATCTTGATGAACTAACCCTTACCCTGCGGGAACCAGATGTGCATGAGTTCTCCCATGATCCTTCCGAAGCCAGCTCCGATTTTGAAAACGGGAATGAAGATGCCGCTGGGCACGGGAATAGTTGAGCAAACGATAGAGGATAAAAACTGAAATCAAACACAAATAATAATTATAAATATTATCTGTAACAGCTAAATAAAATCTAAAAGTACATTTTAGCTAGAATTAAAAATCGTTCGAAAACCAGGACTCGAAAAATCAAGTTTCTTACAATACCAAAACACTTCAACTATTAAATCATTATATATTCTAAATCTACATAAAATTTGCTATAAATTCTGAAATTTTCATAATTTTACGACCATACTTACTATTTTTCTAAGAAAAAAATTGCAAAAATGGTCAATTTTTCGACTTTTTCCATACATACAATCATGAAATTTCTCAATTTTGGTCAGGTCACCAGTTTTGATGAAACTGCTGTTATTTACTAATTAAAAGGCGTAGAACACGAAAATATAGGTCATTTTGACGTTACTATTTCAGTATGACCTGTAGGTAATATTTTAGCTACCATGAAAAATGGTTCGGAAAATTGGTTCTCGATTGGGTTCGAGAAATCCAGTTTCTTGCAAAACCAAAACACTTAAGCTACTAAATCAGTATATATTCTAAATCTACATAAAATTTTCTACAAATTCTGAAATTTTCATAATTTTTCTGGTATGGTATGTCTTTAGTATATAATTTTTATAATATAATAGTATGTCTTTAGTATGTTTCTTAGACCCTTGAAAACTTAGTAAAAAATAGCCAAAATGGTATTTTTTTTTACTTTTCCCATACATACATATATCAGACTCATAGTAATTACAGTAATTAGTAATTAAACCACACGAAAATTTAAGAAGTATATTATTAATTTCACTCCCGTATAGTCTATAATATAATATAGTTTAGATCTAAATGAGTATTACATGTATTTCTTTTAATATTATTATACTACGTTTAAGAGAAAATAAAATTGATCGGTACTCACCGTGAAAATATTGTAAATGATTAAATTAAGTATCACGCCAGTATAGTCAGTCTTCCAATGCTTGATTATACCTTCTTCTATAGGGGTATGGTTGGCTTTCGACCAAGTGAAGTTGCTAAAAAGAGCCACCACCTGGTTATGGGTAGTCAGATCGCCTAAATAAACGTAAACATATTTACAACAAGGCAAACAAAGAAAAAAAATAATATACAGGATGTCCCATTAAAAAATAATAAGTTTGAGTCGTGTATTTCGAAAACGACTGAATCTCAGCCAGAAAAACTAGTTACGCCACTGGATTCTACGTGAAAAAATTGGGAGACCCTGTACTGTCTCGACTTACCAGCTACAAATTGTCCAGTTCCCAGGGGAAACGTGAATGTGGACACCAACAGGGCTATGATACCTGGATACAGGAAGCGACTGAAAAGTATTCCATACTTTTTTATACGATATTAAATATGCGTAGTACCATTAAATAAAGTACTTACTTTTTCTGAAGAAATGCATTAATGGTTTTGCTGTTTCGCATAAACATTACGTACTGTCGATGGGCCCAGACGTAGAAAGCTCCAGTCAGTCCACAAAAAGCCCTAAAAATACGAAAAAAAATATATTATTTTTGTGAAAGCCTTTCGAAATTGACTGTTTTTGATATGTATCAAAGCCATCTATTGAGTAGGGCTTGTTTTAAATGGATCGAAGCGCGGGCTTTTTAAATGAGCGTATTTATTGAATTCTACTCTAAAATAATTAAATTTGATTATTAAATCTTATTTTTTACACAAATTCAACAATACTAATAACAAGTATCGTTGTGACGTGTAAAAAATAAGATTTAACAGTATAATTTATACAATTATTAAATAAAATTAAAGCCAAACATGTGAAATATTATTTATTATAAAGTTTTTATTTATAAGTAATATTATTTATATTTAAATATTTAAACATCGTTTATTATAATAAAACAAGACCAACGTAATACGCCCAAAGTTTTGTAAATGGAGTAAATATAAATAGGTACTTAAATGATGGCAAAAATAAAAGACTTACATTATATCTTTAGGGCCACAAACAAAAGGAATTGTCTAATTAAAACACATATAACAAATTGTAGTATAGTTTGAAAAACATTTTGATAATCATTTATTTGATAATATTATGATTGGCGCTATGATAACGACAATATTTTTTGAGAATTTGACAATAATATGACAATGGCCGTTGGAAACTATGGAAACTACAAAAAAATTCTGATTTAACGCCATCTGGCAATAACTAGTAGCAACTTCTTAACCTAAAAATTAATTGCACTACCACCTAGTGGCTCGGGCTGGAACTATTTTACTTGAGATTTCCGTGGAAACGGTGGAACCGCTTTTGCTATTTCACTTTCCGGCCCCGATATGTATCATAGATAAATGCAACAAGTTTAGATTGGAAAGCTCGTAAAAATTTTAGGTCGCGAAATTATTTTGGGTCGCGACCGTTATACGCGATCTGGCACACAAAACATCCCCCTTTAGAACTTTTTCTTTAATGGCCATAAGCGGGAGTAAAAGACCAACCGCCCGAACAAACACTAGAGGCGCCACCGGTCATCAAATGGTGTAAAAATTGCAAAAATTTAATCATCGAATTTTGACACAAGGGGTCGCGCTTATCTTTTTTAATTTTAATTCAATATTCATTGTTTTCAAACTATAATTGTTGTATTTTGTGAATGTATAAATGTTTTATTAGCATAAAGTTGCAATATAATAATTTAAATTATATTACATACATATTTAAAATTCAAATATTATGACATATATGTCAGTTGCCGTCTAAAATGTCATCTTGATAACAAAAAGTTAGTTATTGTCAGAAACAGTTAAAATCGTTAAAATCATGTTAAAATATTAAAATTTACAAGTTATAATTAGATATTTTATATTATTTCAAAAACAAAAACATAATGGTACCGCGTAATGTTGATATGCAGGTCCAAAACAAAAAGTGCCGTTTTATTTTTCAGTTTTCGTTGTCAGCCGCGGAAGTTTCAGTGATTTTAGTGTTGTCGGATATTTTAATTTGTGAAATAGAAATATTGCGTTTGGATTGCAAAAAAAGTGGAAGTTTTATTGCAATGTAAGTAAGCGTTTGTCCGTTTTATATTTTACTTTTTTCATACCTACGACAAATATACATAATATTTTGAAATTTTATAATTCGTTTTATTTAAAAAATGTTAGAAAACAAGCTTGTTATCCTGTAATTGACATAATTGTTATGTAATATATTCTATTTAAATGTAATATATTACTTTACAATTAAAAAATGTAAATTTAAAAAATATATTAAAAATATATACAGGCATTAAATGAAATTTTTTGAGTGCGAACAAACACTTTCCGGCCCCTGATATGTATCATAGATAAATGCAACAAGTTTAGATTGGAAAGCTCGTAAAAATTTTGGTCGCGAAATTATTTTGGGTCGCGACCGTTATACGCGATCTGGCGCTGCTATAGCGGTCGCTAAGAACAACGGCAAACAAAAACAGAAATAATTTTCTCTTGTCAAAGTCAGAATCTTCAAAAATCATAATAATCTTTCAACATCCAAACCGCTCTCATTAAAGAAATTCCGAAAAATGTTTATAGCGTCCATTTTCAAAGTAATAATTGTTATCTTGTGAGTTTAATTCAAGTTTTATTTACTCCAACCGGTAATAATTGTGAAAAAGTGGCATTAAAAACTTAAAAAGCTGTGCTGTAAACTGTGAACTGCAAAAATCACATCGTGGATCGTGGCATAACGTAGGTTTCCAATGTTTTATAGGTATTTCATGCATGCGTCCTTATATAAAATAAAGTTTCTTGTATGCAACACAATGTCTTTTATTTATAAAATTAAACGAAAATAATAATAAATTTGAATAAACAATATTTGGCGATATAATTCCGAAAAAAGCCGAACCGCTCCGAAATTTTCAAAAGTTTTGGGTCGCGACCGTTGCAAGAACAGCGCCAAATAGTGTTTACATTGTCCTTATGGGCACTTTCCAATCTAAACTTGTTTCATTTATCTATATGTATTTGAGATTCGAAACGACACTCTTTTAGGCACTAGTCATGCACAGATATGTTTAATATCAAAATTCATACAGAAAAATTTTTACAGATAATTTAAGTATGCAATAAAAAATGGGGGCACCCATTTAAAATAAGCAAATTGCTGTTAACTTCCGGTATTTCCGGAAGTGCCGCCATATTGAAAATATTTTTAGTCGATAGATCTCGTTGTGAAACTATGATGTGCAAAAAATCTCCGAGCTAGATGTTTTAGTTCTCTAGAAACTTCTAATACACGCTCAGCCTGGGACACCCTGTATACTAGAGCAGAGTAAAAAAAATTCGCTCGTAAAAAAATGCGCATTCAGCATGAGATTGTCCAATGAGAATACTCGCATTAGTGCGTTTTATTTGTCATCGAATGGCTAAAGATGTATATTATTGCTAGATATGAATTTGGCAAAGCAAATAAAGATTCACGTCCATTTTTAAACTATAATATATCTACGGGAATTTCTTGAATGAATTTGTTCTGATTTGTGCCAGCCAAAAAAAGGTGTGAAAGAGCTCTCTTATTTTTTTTACATTGAATACAATCTTACCCTATTAAAGCAAAGACAAATAATTCCTGAGGATCGAAAGGAAAGTCCATGTAAAAGCTGGTTTTAAACACCGCAGTGACTGTGTCGGCACTTTGAAACCACACTGCCAGCAATCTGAAGGTGGTTGCACCGCAAACGGCAGCAAAAAAGCCTCTCCAGTAATTTCTCACAGCAAAATAAGTCGTTGTTACTTCGATACTAAACAGGACACCTAAACATAATTATTAAGATTTCTTTGTTACTGAATCTATTAAGACTTACCTCCGACGGGAGCTGCAAAACAACTAGCTACTCCAGCAGCACAAGCCGCAGCTAACATCTCAGTTGTTCTGCTTTCGTTTTCGTAGATACCCTGAAACCCAGTTACCAGCTTACTCAGCAACGTTGCTGTGATACTGGCTATATGGACAAAGGGTCCTTCTTTGCCTAGCGGCATACCACTACCTAAAATATAGTTTTATTCTATATAAATGTAGTATAGTATAGTAGAAGAAATATTGACTTCGAGTTATTTGAAGAAAAGTAAAACACTTCTTGTGTTAGAGATTGTTAGTTCTTATAAGTTTACTAGAGCCTGTTGACAAGGAATTTACTTCAAGGGCAATACTTCTTCGTATTACTGTTGTACTTTGAATAAGAAGACTAAGGAAGGAGCATAATGCTATCCATGTATTCATGCATGGTGGGCGGAAAAGCCACCATAAAAGCTCTCTAGGGTGGGGATCCTTGACAGTTCTGTTTGACGATTCATTTGACACATTTGAATTTGATTTGAAATTTTGTGGATTTGTCAGTCTTTACGGAGCTTATTTTATGTTATTTATTATTTATTCTACTACTGATAGTTCTATAAAGGTAGTAAATCTAGATGGAAATTGTGGCAGAACTTAAATTAACAGTGACACTATCGCGATTTATCGAAAAAGACTCTAAAATAGTTGGTTGTGTAGCGTGCGGTAGATCTCGGAAAAATTGAGTGAAATAATGGATCAACTTTTCGCTAGTAAGTTAGTAAGTGACTATATAATATACATACGTGTAGTAAACCGATCATTTATGAAATTCACTTAAATTAACTAAATTATATATTTTTCTTGCATTTTAGCTTTTATTTATTACTTGTCAAAGATTAGATGTCAAAGAACTTAGATACGTTAATTTGACTTACCTGCTTCAGTAGCGTATCGGATGTTTGTGTTAATAAATACTTATTATAACTTATCTATTTTTATTAGAATTATATATTTTTATAACAATTTTAATAACTACCAACATTTATTCACAACGTAAAATAAAACAACAAATTATTGAGTCTACCCCACGTCTACCCTACATCATAGTTTTACATTTTTTAAATAAAATTAGAACGACACTGATAAACCGGAATTTAAGTCGGCCATATTTGAGGCCCATCGCGGTGTACCTAAGATTTTTGATATGCTCCTTCCTTAGTCTTCTTATTCAAAGGTGTTGTATGTTTCGTATACGGTTTGAGAAACTATGAAGCTATAAAATGTTGTTTCGGGAGAGCTGAATATCCGGGAAAGTTGAGTTATTGAATGTTATTGCACCCAACAACGCCCTAATTACGCTCTCCTTTACGCGTTGACTTTTTTTCTCAAAATACCTAGAGTAGCCGTAAGACCAACTGCTTTTGCCAGTAACGTTTTGAAGGTTAAATACTCCTTTAACGCAACACCTCTAAGAATAGTTTTCATCTCGGGTATTCCCGAACCTAAAAGAAACAATATTTTGCTATCAAGCATAGTAGTTTTTGTGCTATTAGGTCTTACCGATGGACTGTGGTGCCACCAAGTGGACAAAACCTGCACTAAACAAGATAAGTGTTACCGGAAGACACACCCACGAGGCATATTGTGCCGCTGGATTGTTGGTTAAATCATTGTAAAGCCATATCCTAGCTGGAACAGTAAATACATACATATTATTAATATTCTCTTCATCTGGAAGATAATTCCACAGAGTTTCAAAGAAATCAAGTTAACAGACATTTATGAAATGTTTGATTAGTTCATACCTGTATTACACATGGATATTCCGTTATCCAATATGAAACTCAGTACTGCCATAATAATACCTAGAAGGGCCAGAAATACCCAGTCTTCCCCTAACCGTGCAAATGTGTGCTTCCATAGAAAATAAATAGTTTTTGCTACCTTGCCTGAAAGGAAAATAATTATAGATTAGCCATCAATGTGTGATATTATAGTTATTTATGTATCAAATGAATTATAAAAAAGGTGTTATAACTAGCGATGGGAACTATCGAATGAATTAGACTATCGAATGGTTACTGAATGAATGATTTCAACTATCGAATGGTTTCATTCGAATAAAATCATTCATTCATTTGTATACTAAAGCATATGTGACAACCTCGCCGTGCGACTAAATGGTTATCGTTAAGCCAAGACTATCGAATGCTTTTGATAAATGAAATTTAGTATTCGTTTGATTTTTGTCTGCGTCAGTGCATTATTAGTTCTTCCAAATTTTTATAACTTGCCTTCTAAATACTGTGCTATTTTTGCGTTTATTAAAATATTTAAAATACTAAAGTAGCAGTGATTTTTTTAATTGACGATTGTGTACGTGTGCAGGTGGTCAAAATTTTTCCGAAAATTTGTGTGATTTTCGGATCTTTCAATTATTTAATTTTATACGGTATATGGTCTATTTTTTAATGGGAAATTTTGAGAAGTAACAATTTTTAAGAGAGATGAGGTGAACTTACAGTTAATTTTAAAAATACATATGTATTTGTATTTTAGATGTTTTAGTAATATGAATTAGTTGAACTTAATAATCATATTTAAGTAATGTGGTAATGCGGTTAAGTAAATGATTATCGAACTCAAATTTTGGGATGAGAAAATTAAATTGATTGATTAAAGTTTTACACGTGCCAATTTAAAAAAAAAAGTTAACGATATTTGAATTTTGTTTATGCTAATTCTCTTACATGTAGATTTTTGCGAAGAAATATTTCATTTATTTTTTAAAGTAAGTGCCAGTAAAAGCAAATATTATTTTTAAATACTAATACAAAGTAATAAAAAGTAATACACATATAAAATTTTGATTTTTAATTTTTTATTTATATTTTTCTTATATATATACACTGCATGCTTAGAAAATTAATAAATGTTTATATTTCATGATTTTAAAATTTGTTGTTAATATAACGAATTAGTTCTGTAATTATTATTATTTAATAAACCAACGTTGCCAAAAAATTTAGAGACTATATTATTTTTAAATAGGATCTAATATAAATAATTTTGACTTCTAATTTGTTGTTTATATTTTGCTACTACTTAAAAAAATGTTTATATTAAATGATTTTAAATTTTGGTGTTAATAGGTATAACAAATTATTACTGTTATAATTATTTATTAAACCAGTTTTGCTTAAAAACATTAAAAATAATTTTCCTACATCCAAAATAATAATTATAAAGTATTATTGTAGTGTAACAACAGAATATTAATAAAAAACATGCAAAATATATAGTCATACTATCCCTAACTAACTATAATACCAAAGAATAATATTCTTTGCTAATACCAACTAATACGAATATACGGCAACAGCGCCGTTCATAATGTAGCACCTCAATAAAAAAAATAATATGTCCTTATCTTTATCTGACTCAAAATCAAAGATGCCGGCTTTTTTCATACCATTGCCACCGACCGCCGACCGCTGTCGGGTTTCTAGGAAAGAAACCTACGTCGCCGGGCGACAACTAAAATCCAGTTTATATTTTATTATAATCGATCCTGACGAATAAATGAATTTTACAAATGAATGAATTTTATAAATGAATGGTTTTTGCTGCCGAATTAATATATTTCAAGGCAGATGACGCATCTATTCGATATTTTTATTCGAATAGTTTTCAACGAATGTTTTCTTACTAGCTATCGAATTATTCGAATGAATTGCAACTATCGAATGTTTCGATAGCATTCATTCGATAGTTCCCACTACTAGTTATAACTGCCCGAGTTTATACCGGGTGCGTCTCAAAAGTGGCTCACTCCAATAACTTTTTTATTTTTTTAGATAAAAAAACGAGGTTTGGTATGTTAGTATATGACATAAATTGGGATTGATTGACGTATTTTCTTTTCGGTCACTTCCTGTTTCATCGGAAATGATTACAGCTTTTGATTTTCGATAGAAAATGACACTCTGAATCGAATAACATATCATATGTCAACTTTTGACATAGTCACTCAAAAACAAATTGTATTTTAAAATTCAATCTAGAGTCTGTGTTAAAAACACTAATTTTCAATCAAGGAACCTTGGAAAAATAGATTTGATGGTCTAATGTTTTTAGTGTCTTGTCCAGAACGGTTAATAGATGCCCAAATCGTATTTTTAATCATATCTCAATTTTTTCAAATGGGACGAGGGTGGCTCATTAGCATATTTGGAAAAAGCATTTTTTTACGAATAATTTGATACCGCACACTTGGTATTTCAAGTCAAATTGTCGTTATGAACCGCATGTTACAATTTCAAATAAACCATATGCGAAAATGCCAAAAGTTGACATATGATATGTCATTCGATTCAGAGTGTCATTTTCTATCGAATAAAGTAAAAAAATACCGGGGGTGTCATTTAAAAATCAAAAATTGTAGTCATTTCCGGTGAAACCGGAAGTGACCGAGAAAAATTGAATACGTCAATCAATCCCAATTTATGTCATATACTAACATACCAAATCTCGTTTTTTTAACTGCAAAAATAAAAAAGTTATAGGGGTGAGCCACTTTTGAGACGCACCCAGTATACATAATTATTCGATACCCAATAAAATTAAAATACAAAATATACGAGTTTGGTTCAAAAATGTGTTTTTGTGTCACTCTATATTCTTTTTTTAATTCTTCTTTATGAATATCATTCATTCTAATGAAATCTGATCAAAAAATATGTATAAGCTTATACTAATTCAGTAAGCAATAAACGATAACTATTTTTTTTTAATTTACCTTGATATCCTCTTAGTTCTCTTTTTCTAGCCTTTTCTTCTTTAATTCTTCTTTTTTCTGCGGCTTTGAGACTTTCTAATTTTGCGAATTCTCCTAATTGCTGGCTGTAACGGCCATACATCTGAAAGATAAAAATAATTACGATTACGATTATGTTTTGCGAGATCCCCAATGGTCCAACCCTCCAATTTAACACACCCTGTACAAATCGCAGTGGCGCGCACTGCAAAAATAGCATTTTAAATAATTAATTAATCAATATATTTATTTTCTCTAAATTGGGGGAAAATTCGCAGATTTGGCATTATTGCGTCGTACAGCAGTCGAAATTAAATGACGCGATGCTTCCTTAGTCTATCTCTTTCTTACACATTAGCGTTTAATATCCCATTAGAGACAATATGAGACGTCAAGTTAAGTAAACCCGCCTTATCCATTTAAAAAAAAATGACCTAATGATATATGTACCTATATTAATAGTGGACACTGAAATCTATATAAACATAGTCCCAGGCTGCACCAAAAGTCGCCTATTCCTATATAAAATTCACCACAAATTACGTTACTGCAGCAAAATCGTTTTGTCCTCTTATATTTGTTTTTTATTGTCATTATTGTTGCAAATCCCGCATTTTTTTCATAGGCTTTTTACACAAGTAGGTATAAAAGTGCCATTACACGGCGTGTGGAGCGCCGATCCACGCTTCAGGCGCCTGGAGCGCCGCGCCTAGACGCGCCAAGACGCGCACAAACGCGCACAGTGCGGCGACTGGTAATTTTAGCCGGACAAAACCTCAGGAGCGATGTTTGGGACTTAAAATCTAAGAACGTAGCAAATGGTTTAATATATGTATAGCACCCATATGGGTTAAATTTATTTATTTATTAACAACTTAATTTATTAATAAATATATAAAAATAATAAATATAATAACAAAATAATAAAACTATTATATTATTCGTACGTGACACACAAAAATCGTACTGTAAACTAATGCTAAATAAATAAAATTATGATATCAGGTAAATACTTAAAAAAACTTTATTTTAGCAGTTATTTTTTAATTACTTTGTGATCTTGTGAAACCCTGTATATTTTATTTTAAAAAATTATATTTTATTTAAAAATAAATAAAATAGTTATTTTAATTTTAATTTTAACACTCTGTAATTGTAAACTCATATACAGGGTTCTTCACCACATACGACACGGAGTATTGTAGCTAAACGATGAGATTTTTACAAATTATAAGTTTGGGGTTCGTTGAAGGACTATTAGAGCTACAATTTAAAAATATTTTTACAAGATACAGAGTGTCCCAAATAAATAAAAAATATCAAAGTTGTATTTTTTTAAACGGAACACCCTGTATATTATTACATTTTTAGTTTCTACGATTAAAATAAAGGTAAATTTGATTAAGGTTTATTATACTTAAACCTTACCGTTTTTGAAATATTTTCAATTTTGTGAAATTGCAGTAAAAATTTTAAAGCTTCATTTCTCCAAGGGTATCAATGTTTTTAATACTAACTATTTAATAAAGTTTATTTATTGATCAGTTATTGTGTTGCAATAATAAAAATAATACTACCTTATACAGAGTGTCTAAAAATTTATTTTAAATAATTATTAGCTTCAAACGGCAATAACTTCTTTAATTTAAATGGAATGCCCTGTATATTTTAGGAGAATCAGATGCACAATTAAATTTGTTTATCCCTTCAAGTTTTCGTAGAAAATGGATTTTCTTATAATTTAGACCTCATTTATCAATATATCCATGGAATATTGACATTTTAGATTGTTTTTAAAGCAACAAATGTACAAAATGTACAGACTAGTAATATTATCGTTTTTAGCAAAACGATAATATTACTAAAAAGAAAACTATTTAAATCTGTATAAAAGAGTATACCATTAATTAAATATAACACCATTATTTCCGCCCATATACTAATTAATGACATACTTAATTGTGTTCATTAATAAATTATTATAAATAAATGTGGATTTTTGAGTCAGAAATCAATATAATAATAAGTTATCAAATTAAAGTCTTTGTTGTTATAAATAAGCATTTATTAAAAAATGAAATATCATTTTTAAGGTGTTACTTTTTATCACACTGTCTAATCATCATCATCATCATCATCATTTAGCTTATACCGTCCACTGCTGAACAAAAGCCTCCCTTAACTCTAGCCATTTCCTTGTTACTTTTTATCACACTGTCTAATGCCCATACAAAATTCAGTTTTTTAGTATTTGGAGCAATTATTATTAATCAACGCAAACAGTCAGTTAATGTAGTTTGAATACTGGAATCATATTAATTGGTCCTCTTTAACAAATATTTAAACAGTTTTTTTTTTATTTCATAATGAAATAAACGAATTATATCGACAATATTAGTATCTGTACTCTTTAAAAATTTGGTACATCTTTAAAAATAATCTAAAATGTCAATAGTCCATGGGTATATTGATAAATAAGTTCTAAATTACAATAAAATGCATTTTCTACGGAAACTTAAAGAGATAGGTAAAAAATGGTATAATATAATTTGATAGACAATTAAATTGTGCATCTGATTCTCGTAAAATATACAGGGTGTTCCATTTAAATTAAACAAGTTATTGCCGTTTGAAGCTAATAATTATTTAAAATAAATTTTTAGACACTCTGTATAAGGTAGCATTATTTTTATTATTGCAACACAATAACTGATCAGTAAATAAACTTCAGTAAATATTTAGTATTAAAAACTTTGATACCCTTGGAGAAATGAAGCCTTAAAATTTTTACTGCAATTTCACAAAATTGAAAATATTTCAAAAACGGTAAGGTTTAAGTATAATAAACCTTAATCAAATTTACCTTTATTTTAATCGTAGAAACTAAAAATGTAATAATATACAGGGTGTTCCGTTTAAAAAAATACAACTTTGATATTTTTTACTTATTTGGGACACTCTGTATCTTGTAAAATTATTTTTAAATTGTATCTCTAATAGTACTTCATCGAACCCAAAACTTACAATTTGTAAAAATCTCATCGTTTAGCTACAATACTCCGTGTCGTATGTGGTGAACAACCCTGTATAGTAAGTATCTAAGACAATTTTTAAAACTTTTATTAAAACTAGTAATAATCATTTTTTAGACAGTTTTTATTAGAAATTATAAGAAATTAAAAAAAGCTTTTGCATATAGTCATGCTTTATTTAACAAGAACATCATTTCGATTTTTTTGTCTTGAGAAAAATTGCCGAACTGACTATTGGTGTCATTCATTGATTTTTCAAACTCAGTGTCTTTCGATGGAGTTTCAGTTAAGGTTTCAACGATTACAGCAGCATTCCTACCCCCACTAGCCCTAAAGTTCATAGTACTTGCAAAACCTAATTCTTCTTTTCAATGCTCTTCAATTAACCCTTTAATGAGTCTTTGTTTCGTTATTATACTAGCCAATTGAAATAAAACTTTTGGGCGTCCACCTTTTAAGCTTGAACTCTAACAAAACAAGGGAAAATGATCGTAGATGGGTCTTAACACCTTTCTTTTCTTCGTTACTAAGAGAGTTGGGATCTAAAAATTGCATCACGATATCCCACAAAACGGTCAAGAGATGATGTTGGTTTTAAAACGTTCAGGGCGCGTCCTGGCGCGGGTTTCCACACTCCGTGTAAAGGTTGTCGCCCACTAGACCGCGGCGCGACGCGGCGCGGCGCCATGTGGAAATTTCTTTTGTCTGCTTGCCATGTATTTAAATGGACCAACGCACATCAGAGCGCGCAGCGCAGAAGCGCGCCGCGGGATTTCCGTCAAGAAGTCGGAAGACTTCTCTAGCAACTTTTTTCCGTCTCCGCCGTTTTGGCGCGTTGCAGTGTGCGTACTCACATTGGAAATAATTTTGCATTCGAGTCTTTTCAGTTGGCTTTTTGACTAGGAACTAGTGATACGTATCAATGGTAGAATTGTATTTTTAAAGGTAAATTAGGCAAATCGATTTTCATAAAGGAATATGATATTTTTTTAAGTCTTCCCTCACTAGAGACAGATGGACGAAATGCCGTTCTATCAAAGATTTAATATAATTGAGGGGTGTAGAGGCAAAACCGGCAATCTCCACTTTTTAACAAAAGTGACAATCTCCAATTTTTAAATTCTAATTACCTAAATATATAAAAAAGATCAGGGTTTTTTTCACCACATAACTAATATACACATCAGAATAAATAAGAATTATCAAAAGTATTAGTAATTTGTCTCTTCTGAAAAAATATGATGAGTAGAGATGCTCGGTGTTTTGCTTCTAAAACCCTCAATTGAGGAGTGCGTAAAATGTTTCCTTTATATTTTGTAATACTGAAAAAAATGATCTTGTCTTTTTGCAAAAAATACTGAAAAAAATGAACTTCTTTCTTTTTTTGTTAATCGTATGAGTCCAAACTTTTCCTCACCCCCTCTTCCTCTTCCTCTGTTAGAAGAGCACAAAAAATACGCTTTCGTCCGTACTTGAACTCATTGCTTTAAAAACTAAACTACAGTAAGTAAAAAACACTTCGACTATAACTAAATAGCGTTGCCGCGTCTCAAAAGCGCGCTATAGTGGGCGCAGTTCCTTCGCAGCCAGAAAAAATTCTCTTCCCAGCGCCGCGCCGCGCAGCGGTCTAGTGGGCGACAACCTTAACTGCTCATATACCAGGTCCGTGGCCCGAAAATCGGAGCGCCGACCCAATCACACGGAGCGTGGTGCGGCAGTCGACGGTCCAGGCGCGGCGCTCCACGCGCCGTGTAATGGCACCTTTATTCATTTCAAATTCTTACCTAATTTCAATAAAATAACATTATCTAATATATCAAGTTAGGATGCAAATATCTTGTTATAGCAAAACCCGCAATATGCATCGTCCACAAAAAAACCCGCCTTATCCGAATTATTTTTGCGTTTTTTCTCTTTAAAAATTAAATATTAATTTTTATTTATTGGAAATATTATATGGGAAAATGAATAATTAATTAATAATAAAATGAATAAATATGTCTTACGAAATTTCTAGAATAAAAATAAGATAAATGCTTATTAGCCGACCATACCAAGAGGTATGGTAGGCTATTAAGATCAGCAAAAAAAAAGGTTTTTTAATTTCACTCAAAAAAAAACAAAATATTTTCATGGTGTCTGTCTGTCTGTCCGTCTGTCTGTAACACGATAACTCAAAAACCGCTAAACCGATTTTAACCAAATTTGGCACAAAAATACTGTGGCACCATTAGTTTTTGGTGGGGGTGGGGGGATGGTAAGTGGGTATGGGAGGGGGTTAAAAGTTTAAAAAAATAGTAACTCCAAAATTACAGTAGCTAGCGGTTTTCAATTTAAGATTAGGAATAATATTTGCAACAAAATTTTGTAATAACATCAAAATCAGTCAAAGTCGCAGTTTTTATGATAAAAAAAATTGGAAATATTCCTTTACTTTGAAACTAAAAGAACTGCCTAGCAACTTTTTATTAACATATTTTAGTATGGGCGGCTATACGTGTCTCCCGGCGCCAATTTTTTTTTTTTAGAATATTTGTTGGATTAGTACTGAGTTAGGTATTTTGTCTGGAGTAAGCAACGCCTGACATTATATGCACGACTCTGACAAATTGTAATATAAAAATTATTTAATTTTTGGATTAAAACAAAAAATGTAAACAGTATTAATGGATTTTTCCTAATTAACATACTTTTATTAGTTCACGTGATCTCAAAAACAATAAAACCTCATTAAAAAATGTACTCAAACAAAACTTTTATTGATTTTTTCAATGAATGTCGTTCTTTTTCAATTACTAGACAGAAGATAATTTTTTAAACAAACATTTACACATATTATTTATTCTTCAATATACCTAGTTAATATATTTTTTCGCCACAACTCATTACCTTATCAATTTGTAAGTCTGAGGTCTGAGTAAATAAATAAAAAAATATATCTTGAAATATATAAAAAATGTGACACATCATGAATCAGGAATGGGTACATGTATAATTCAAAATTTTAGGAAATCGATTGTAAAGATAATCTTCGTGAGTAAAATTGGAATCCACACTGATCGTAAATAAAAATATTTTATCTCCCTTTCTACACAATTCGTTACTATGTTATTATGCTACTAAATAAAATATACATTATACTACCAAAAAAAAAGGCGTCAATGACGGATGAGGAATGACAATTGATGGTAATTTTAAGCCCTAGACGTCGTCTACTTGGCCCTAATACTCTTCTTTATTTTTCAATGGCGAATTTTTCTGTGTCTGGAAACGTTTTATCCCTATTTAATCTTTCTAAAATTAGTGGTAATTTTCAGTAAATAACGTCTAGAGATTAACCCCGTCAAAATTATCATCGATTGTCATACCTCAGCCGTCTTCGACGCCGTTTTTTTTTGATCGTACGTTACAATTAAAATATCTGTTTATATTTTTAATGTGAGCTGGTAATTTACACTCTATGTTACCTATACCCCCAATATATTTTTAAATTATTTACCTATGAATAAAGAAATTGCGTTTGTTACAAAAATATTTTCTGATTCTGGAACTGCTGAAAATGGTCTGTTTTTTGATTAACTCGACATTTTTCTGACCAAATCTGCCCATTCAAAATTCAATTTTTTGCTAAAAGAACGTTTAGGAACATATAAAATATTTTTTATATGTTTTGAATATTATTAAAAACAAAATTCTTAATATATTAAAAGTTATTCTATTATCAGAAGCAAAAAATGTATTTTTGTATCAATTATTGATCTATTTAATCTTATTTTCCCTGATTTTCCAACAAAGCTAGAACATTTAATTTATTGCATTGTGTGACACTAGACTAGACAATAGTAAATTTATAATAATATATATTTTTTTCAAAACACCAAGAGATTATCTAGATTAGTTTTAAGAAATCCTGAGACATTTGAGATAAATCAATATCTTTCTTATATTGTGTCTTATATTTGATTTATAATAAATAACATAATGCAGGAAATAATAGAAGATATTTGGGATAACTAATACACTGCCCAGCATCTCTATTTCAAGGAATTAACAGAATAATTTAGTTATAGAACCCTTTTTTAGAATATTTTCGAGTAAGTATTTTAAGACGTATGGCTCTTTGATATATCTTTTACTATGCTCTCCGGAACAGCATGCGGCCCGTCTGGCTCCCGATACCCGTTGCGTTTACTACTGCGCATCGGAAGAAGATCCTATATTTTTTATTAATTTAGTCCTATAAATTCTAGTATTGAATATAAATCGAACATGTATCCATAGCGCAGTGCGTAGAGTTTCCGATCACGAACCGATGATTCAGAGTTCGAATCCGGGTCAGGGCAAAAACTTTTTTATTTTATTTTCGTTTATATTCTGATAGTAAAGTATTAAATATTTGTTTTTTTAATTACCGGAATTATTTAATACTTTTCTATCAGAATATAAACGAAAATAAAATAAAAAAGTTTTTGCCCTGACCCGGATTCGAACTCTCAGTCATCGGTTCGTGGTCGGAAACTCTACGCACTGCGCTATGGAGACATGTTCGATTTATATTCAATACTAGAATTTATAGGACTAAATTAATAAAAAAATATAGGATCTTCTTTCAATGCGCAGTAGGGAACGCAACGTTTACCGACAGCCAAACGGACCGCATGCTGTTCTAGAGAGCATAGTAAAAGATATATCAAAGAGCCAGACGTCTTAAAATACTTGTTTTTCCGACGTTGCTATCTCTCGTACTAATAGAATGACATTTATCTAAATAAGAAAACATTCGATCAATGTGTACTACCAGTCATAACCTATGAATGCAAAACCTGTACAGGGTGAGTCAACGATAGAGTAAAGTCCAGTATCTCATTTGTTTCGAGGTTTACAAAAAAATATTAAATATAAAAGTTATAGACATTGTTAAGATACACATTTTAAAATTATTATACAGTATACAGGGTGCTTCAAAAAAGTGTGGCGAATAAAACATATGTTTTTTTAAATGCAACGCCCTATTTTTTATTTTATTTTTAGATTCTGCGTAAAATTCCATAACTTTTTTATATATAGTGTTATATACCTAAAATTAATAGTTTTTGTTATATTTAAATTTGTTTAAATAAATGTTAGATTGCAGTGGGTTAAAAAATTTTCAATGATGGCATTGATTCTGAAGTTGGACAACTAAAATTTGGTAGGAGAATTTTATAGAGATATAGAAAAAGACCTATGTAAAGATATTTTAGTTAGATGTTACAGGGTGTTCAAAATATATTTACGAATTTCAACTACTTAAAATTAAGGTACACCCTATATATTATCATTTTTTCTAAAAGATTTTACCAAACTTTTCAACTTTTATTAAGAATTTCATATATCTATTTTTATTAGTTTGCGATTTATTCCGATTTTTTTCTATTTTTACCCATATTTTTAATACAATTGTGCTATAACATCATAGTTGCCATGACAAAAGTAATAATTATCACAATTTCATGTCTGTTAAGCAAGTTAAGAACAAAATTTGAATTTTAGTTTAATTTGTTGTAATAAGTATAAATGGTAGAGATAATAGTTAAAGATTTTCTTGAAATGAATTAGTCAATGTGATTGATATACACGGAACACGGACAAGCTTAGAAAACCACATTTTTTGGTTCAGTACTATATATTATATAGTACTTTGCTAACTACTATAAGGATAGATGTATATTATCTAGAAAACATCTTCAGTGTGTAATGGGACGGTTTCGCGGCAGTAGTAATATTGGCTTTACCAAATAAATTATAAACCAGAATTACTACGAGAAAAAACTTTACTGTATGTCGAAGAAAATTCATATATCAGTAGTCTTCAGCAATTAGGTAATCTAGTATTACCCTAATCTGTGGCTATTCGCCCCGACGAAAAATCCCAAGTGTCATCTTTCATAATATAGAAATACACCAAGAAATTCACTACTGCGATTTAGTTTATTTGAGTAAAGTTAATTAATTTTAACTAATACCAGCAATTGTAACTAATTATGATGCTACTTGTTAAAGGTAAGTAATAAATAGTTTTGTTTTGTCATGGTAACTATGATTTTATAGGGTAATTGTATTAAAAATATAGGTAAAAATAGAAAGAAATGGGAATAATTCGCAAACTATTAAAAATAGGGATATGACATACTTAATAAAAGTTGAAGAGTTTTGTCAAATCTATCAGAAAAAATGATAATATATAGGGTGTCCCGTTTAAAAAATTTGAGATTTTTTAATTTTAAGTAGTTGAAATTCATAAATATATTTTGAACACCCTGTATCACTTAAATAAAATAGCTTTACATATATCTTTTTTTCATCTCTATAAAACTCTCCTACCAAATTTTGATACTCCAACTTCAGAAACAATGGCACCACTAACAATTTTTTCCCACACTGTAATTTAATATTTGTTTAAATAATTTGAAATATTACAAAAACTATTAATTTTAGGTATATAACATTATATATAAAAAGTTATGGAATTTTACGCAGAATCTAAAAATAAAATAAAAAAAAGAGTGTTGTATTCAAAAAAAAACATATGTGATAGCCGCCACACTTTTTAAAGCACCTTGTATATTCTATAATAATTTTAAAATGTGTATCTTAACCATCCCTATAATTTTTATATTAAACATATTTTTGTAAACCTTGAAACAAATGAGATAATGGACTTTACTCTATCGTTGACTCACCCTGTACATCATAATGAAACTGGAATGGAACGAAATATGCTACGAATAACAAAAAAAAGGAGCATAAAAAATAGAGTGGATACAACAAAAGACCCAGATAATTGATGTCATTCACTATTCACAGGATCAAATCCCTCAAGTGGCAATGCCCAGGACACCTGGCATGAAGGACGGACAATAGGTAGAGCAGAAAAATTAAAGCATGGTACTCACAAGGAATTAGGAGATCTAGAAGACTAAACCTAGGATGGGACTGTGATGTTAGGAAATTGGCAGGGATAATTGTGTTGTCGCACTACCATGATCCAGAGAAAGATCTGAGAAGCCAGATAAACAGAGCAGTGGTCAGCTCAGGATGTCTGAGACAAATAATGGACAAACCCCTTCATGCGAACATACAGCAAAATTAAAATTTATAAGACCTGCATCAGATCAATAACGATATATGGCATAGAAATCCGAGAGGAAAAAAACAAGACCAAAAGCATGTTAAGAGTCGCTGAAATGAAGAACCTAAGAACCATAATGGAAAAGACTAGAAGAGACAGAATTAGAAACACAAATATTAGACAACAATGTGGAATACAGGACGTAGTGAGATGGGGTAGGCAAAGAAAAAGACAATGTTTCGCACACGTAAAACGTACCTATGGAAGATCTCAAATAAGTAAAAGAAGAAGAAGAAGCAGGGATAATTTAGACCAGGCATAACCAACAATAAACAGCAAATAAAACAATAATTTAACATTGTGTGAAATCCTAAGCAAAATTTAGTAAAAATAATAATTTACCTCTAATAAAAATTCGTAGTAAAAATTTAAACCTATTCTTACTCTTCTATCCATATCAAATAGACTCTAAGACTGTCTGATATAAAATGAAGTAACAGCAAAAGGTATATTGAAAAAAAAACAACTTTATAAGTAGCCTAACCTAATCTATCATCAGATATTGACCGTTTTAATAGAAAATAAGTAATGGAAAATAAAGAATTTGCTAATTAATTGCTCTATCCAGTGGCGTTACTCTCAAAATAACGTTAAATTAAAAAAAAATCCTTACTAAAGTGCTTTGGTACTCTTCCTCCTGCGATGGGAAGGGATAGAAAGCTAACTGGTGGTCAGGATTTCCAGATTTTTTCTTTTTTCGCAAGAACTTTTCGAAATCTTCCCAGTCCTGATCTGTAGCCTGCTCATCAGACAGTCCGTCTGACTCTTTATCCATGTTTGCAGGATTTTTTTATAGTTTTTTGTCTCAGAAAAAGCACTGTATCTTTTTAGATATTTAGTATTAAAAACATTTTAAATGATTTGGTCCACAAAATGCAGTTTCTAGGATATCTACAAAACCGGATTATGCATCGGCTCAGGATATACAGAGTGAGTCTTAAATAAGTGCAAATATTTTCGGGGCTGGTAGATCTCGATAAAAGAATCATATTTTTTCTTTTTTTCAAATAAAACCAAAATCCGAAATATTTTACTTTCAAAATTTAAAAAAAAAAATGTTCGCTTATATTTTAAGAACATTTGGATAATTTCTGGGTTTTCTTTCTTTTAAATTTAATTTACTACCTATGTGTTGCCATATTATGTATACCGGGTGCGTCTCAAAAGTGGCTCACCACTATAACTTTTTTATTTTTTCAGATAAAAAACCGATATTTGGTATTTTAGTATAATGACATAAATTAGGATTGATTGACGTATTCAATTGTTTTTGGTCACTTCCTGTTTCACCGGATTTTGATTTTTAAATGGAACCCTGGGTATTTATTTTACTTTATTCGATAGAAAATGTCACTCTGAATAGAATGACATATCACATATCAACTTTTGACATTTTCGCTTTAAAAAAAATCGTATTTTAAATTTCAATCTGTGTTAATTTTTAATCAAGGAGCCTTGGAAAAATAAAGTAAATTAAAGATTTCAGTTAACGTCTCCTTTTTGCTGCCAGGGCTAATCTGGACGGGGCCTACTTTGTTTACGCGGAATCCGAACCGCGGTCCTCGGCCATATCATGGTCAATGGCCTATCGACTTGGCAAGTGTCTAAATCAACTCACTCAATTACTCACGAGATATCCGATCTCATCCGGCCTCGAACCGGCGTGAATGAGTAGTGTGTGTCAATAAATTTTACACTGTTGCCTTTATTGGACAACAGCACGATACAGAGTTTCGAACCGGTCACCTGTCCATCCACTAGTATCGCCTTATGTCGCTTAACTTCGGTGTTCTAATGGGAACCGATTTGAGGGATTTGATTCAGAGTGTCATTTTCTATCGAATGAAGTAAAAAAATACAGAGGGTGTCATTTAAAAATCAAAAGTTGTTGTCATTTCCGGTGAAACAGGAAGTGATCAAAAACAATAATTGAATACGTTAATCAATCCTAATTTATGTCATATACTAACATACCAAATCTCGTTTTTTTTATCTGAAAAAATAAAAAAGTCATAGGGGGTGAGCCACTTTTGAGACGTACCCGGTATATACCCGGATTTTTTTCAAAAAATTCAAAATTTTCCAAAAAAAATTTTTTTCGTGAAAAAAAATACCTCTAAAAATATTTGCACCTATTTAAGACTCATCCTGTATAAGTATTCTTGCAAATTTTCATTAAATGACACTTTTTTTATCTAGTAAATTAATAATTAGCTTCAATAAAATGTTATCTCTTTTAATAAAAATATATTGGCACACGCTTACATATAAATAAGGTATTATAATTATGAAAAATTCTATATATACTTTTTATTATACAATAAAATATTTACTATTGACATATATGTTGTTAAAAATTCAAACTACACACCATTCTAAAAAAAGATGATTTTTTTATCTAATCTTGTTAATTATTATATATAGAATACTACTGTTAAGTTCTGAAAATAAATTGTAGAGGCATGAAAAATTAAAAGAATGATACAAAATTTCGCACATAAATATGCTATGGAAGTATGACATTTCTTCAATGCATTATTGATTAATAATTAATTATTTACTACATTGTTGACAACTAGCTATACAGTGTATTTAGCATTTAGTAGCTTAATATAGTAACTGATTTATACAGGGCGAGTTTTAAATAAGTGAATATATTTTAGGGGTGGTATATTTCGCCTCAGAAACAGGTCCCTGAGGTTTTTTCGCGAATTTTTTTTTTGAAAATTTGGAATTTTTTGAAAAAAAAATTGGAATTTGTTTTAATTATTAGTTAAAAATATAATATCTTCATTATTACACAGTAGTATACGAACCCAGTGGTTCTCAAAATGTAAGCGAAATATCAAATCAATTTTTTTTTTAATTTCAAAGTAAAATATCTTGGTTATTTTGGACTTACTTGAAAAACGGTAAAGAGAAAATATGTCTCTTTTATCGAGATCTACCAGCCCTGAAAATATTTGCACTTATTTAAGACTCATCCTGTATATACCAGATTGCTATATTTTGAGAATATTAATATTTTTTATATATTATGTACTTTAACTGCCACCACTATTTATTTTCTAATATGTCAGATTTTTTATTCTTATTTTACTATGATCACACAAAAAATCTGATGATTTCACTGTCAGATTTATCACTAATTGAAATTAATAATCAAATTATTTTTTAAACTTAAAAATAATTCATTCATCAAAACCTAATTCATGATGGTACTATAGAATAGAGCAAATATAATTAATAAATATAGTAAGAAATGAACTGCATTTTGTGGAAAACCTTGAATTTAAAGTAGTTTTTTATTATCATATATTTATATATCATATTTAAGAACCTATTCACGGGCACAAAACACTACTTAGAACAGCACAGTATTGCGATTGCAAAATTTGAAACAAAACTAAACTAATGCAATTGGCTCAAGTGACTATACACTCGCATTATCCAATTTTTCTATTTGGTTTTATTACTCCAGACCAAGAGAGAGACGTAATTTAAATGAATTCGACATTGACATATTTCTTACATTTTTTTTAATAAAATTAATTTTTTTTATAATGCATCAAGTAATTCATAAGTTCCCTTTGATCTAACAGCGAAGCGATTTGTCAATCTGTAGTACGGATGACTGATTGCCTGAATAATCTGGAACGATTGAGATCCCTAAAGGAGGTATGTTTGTTATTCTAATCAGAACCGCATTATTTTTTTTTATTAATTTAGTATTTTTGTATTTCTTATAATTCAAGAACGAATTCGTATATATTATTCTAGTGGGGTGCTTTAAGCCCTTATGGGATACAAACCTCGGAATTAATTTACTGTGAACGAATTTTTATAAAACTTTTTGCATTGCATTGTTCATAAGATTTTTGACAACACATCGCTAAGAAACCGCCGTTTGCCAGCTTTTCAAATTTATAATGAATTGCACCTAAGTAACGTACATATTAACTAACAGAGTATAAGAAGAAGATTAAATTAAGCAAATCTTATCTCAAAAATGCCTGCTTTGGGACCAGAACTTACTAGATCTGCTGTCTAGGACCAAAAGCAAACGGTCTTAATGTAAAAATTACGAAAAAATGTTAATGTCTTCTTCAAAAGCGAATAACCCCAACAAAAATAAAGCTAATGAGATGAACCAAAAAACAAACTATCGTGAAAGGATGTACCTAATGTCTTGCTGTTTTAGCATATCCCACAGGGTGTTACAAACTTTCACCAAAATATCAACATTTTATTTTCCCTCGTATAATAATTAACAGATGAGGAGTTTCATTTTTAATTTAAAAAGAGATACTAAAAAGTCATAATTTGGCTATATACTGCTTAAAAATTCATCAAAATCGACCCACTAGAACTAAATATATTAAACTTTAAAGTACATCAAAGTTTCAAGGTTTTCAAATATTTTTTTTTGAAAATTTATGAGTATCTAGAAAAAATCAGTTCAATATCAGTAAATATTAATAAGTTATCCACACATCGACCCCCCAAAAGACACCAGATGATTGATTTGATATAACTTTTTATTTTTTTTAGGATTAATTGAAAAAAATTTGCTGGAAAACCATGGAACTTTGTCTAGCAAGATAAATTTTTCAATTTTTCTATAGAACGAGAATCACAATTCACAATTTCATGACTACAGATGAAAGAATGAGACCAAAGCGTTTCTGAAAATTTTTGCAAAGAAACAAAGTGACGAGACAAGTTAAATTTACAAAAACATTTCGATAATTCCAGTAATATTTGGGACAGTCCAGGGACTATGACCTTTTGATGTGTTGTGGAAACTTTTTCAAAGGATTTTCTGGAAGATGAATTAGTATTTTATCGATGATCTTATCTACTTTGACTGATATTAATCGATTCATTATTTGGATATAAAAAAGTCAAATACATCAGTATAAATTCTCAGAGATTTTTCTAGAATTTACAAACTACAAACTTTATGACCCCTTGAATTTTGTCAATTGAAGAATACATAAAAAACGATTTGCTTGTATTTTAATTGGATGAATTTTAAATCTATCTGACTAAAACCGGTTACAGAACTGTTGTACCGGATCTAATAAATTGTTTCATCGACGTCCATTTTTCCTGTTCATGTCAAACCGCAATATTATATTTCAATCGGCGGTTTTTTTACACCGCGTGTTGTTATTTTGCCTCAAATATAATCTTGAACTTGACATTTACCTTTTAAGTAAGTAATTTACTGAATGATATAACGTCTACTGCGGTATTGTTATGGTGGTGTAATTTTAATAAAAAAAAAGTATTATCGTTGATGTAGTGTGTGTATCTATTAGTTAAATTCGACAATTAAATTAAAAAAATAATTTGTACAGTGTGGGTCAAATTCGACGCTTTTAAATGGAATAACACCCTTTTCTATAGGAGATAGACCAAAACTAATATCCGTGTCTGGAGCTCAATTTTCATCAAAAACATGATGGTGAAAACCGCACATCAATATCTGTTACCGTTTCGGAGTTACAGGGTGTTTTTAAAAAATGTGCATTTTTAACAAATCGCTGTAACTTTTTTGCTATGGAAAATTTTGTATTTGTATGAAAACATTTTCAAAGCACCTTTTTAGTAGAATTTAATGGTGTAAGTATAATTTTTTTAAAATTAATAATTTAAGAGTTATCAACAGAAAATTTGATTTTTTATTTGGGACACCCTCTATATTTTTAATTGACTGAAAAGAATTTAAAATTACCTTTCCAAAAATATAGCACACTTGATATTTTGTCATAATCCCCTTCGAAATACAGAATTTTTAAAAGTTCTCCACTTTTAACTCGTAGGCTTTGGACACCTTATTGATAATAAGCCCTTAATGGAACTCGAAACATATTTTTCCAACAAGACGACGCACCGCCTCTGAACGCTGAAGTGATCAGCAAATTTTTGCAGCCAATTTCAAGAATAATTGGATAGCTAACCAAGATCCCAGCCGTTGGCCGCCTGACTTAGTGCCCATGGATCTAATCCTATGGATTTATTTGCGGAAGAATAAAGGTTCCTTATTCTTCCGTATAATCTAGACAAGAATTAAACATACTTAGTAGTTATGAGAGAGTATCATCATCTTTCTGGGTTAGTTAATGAATTTCGCGAGAAATGTTCAAAAACTGCCCCGTCTGTCCATAACAGAAGACGGTCGATATGTCGAACACCTGTAGCAAAATCTCATGCCTTGGTTTGCTATTTATTTTTATTGTTATTAGATATAGTTTAAATGTGTTGAAGTTGGTTAAATATATTTTAAATTGTTATAAAATTCTGCATCTCTCATAGCAAATATTATTTTCGTTTTAATTGATGCTCACAGCTAGAATTTTTTTGCATTACAGCCGATGCCGTTCAAAGCGTACTTATTTAAAGCCGGCGAATTTATATATACTCTATATCTCGAAGAGGAATCGAGGAAAATATCAAGTGTGTTATACACACACCGGAAAAATCTAGGGATATTATTTTATTAAAGTTAAAAATAAATGTTTTGAATAAACAACCACATATTTGTAGGCCGATTCTTTCTACTTCAATTGAAACGAAGTAGTCACACTAGTTATTTCTAAATTTGGGTTATTTGCAGAAGTGTTTGTGCATTTTTTGTCAAATGTATAAAAAGCACCTAGCATCAATTGTTCGAATTTAACCTGTACTGGCTATGTTTTTATGATAACCGGCCAGAATTCATTCAAATAGCTCTGTTTAGTATTAAACGACATTGTGGAGCGTAGACATCTTAATAGAGACGAAATGCTAAGGACCATGGGTATGCTTGAAGCTGGAATGCGCCAAATCGACGTAGCTAGAGCATTAAATACAACGCAAAGTGTAATATCGCGATTAAGTGCACGCTACCGTGAAAGTGGTGATGTTGCTGAAAGGCACACAAGGCGACATCGCATTACTACCCCTCAGCAAGATCATTTTTTACAATTAAATGCTCGACGCCGACCGACTCTTACAGCACCAGAGCTTAGTTTAATTCTCCAGGAAACACATAATGTAACCGTTAGTCCTGACACTATTCGCAATAGATTAAGAGAGGTCAACTTAAGAAGCAGACGCCCCTGGAATAGCTCAACCCTTAACGAGAGGAAATCGAGAGGTACCGATATTTGTGGGCTCAAGATCATGTTCAGTGGTCGAATGAACAATGGGCCAATGTTCTCTTCACGGATGAGTTACGCTTTGGAATTCATCCGGATTCGAGAAAGCTTAGGGTATGGAGAGAACCGGGAAATCTTATTCGGTTGGATCATGTTCAGGAAGTGCACCCTTATCAAGGTGGAATAGTTATGGTCTGGGGAGGAGTCCAGTTAGGCCGAAAAACCGATCTCGTTTTTCTTGAAAGGTTTCTAACAGGAATCACATATCGTGATTTAATTCTTGAGCCTGTCGTGTTACCATATGCCAATAATTTTGGGAGAAACTTCATTCTCATGTATGACAATGCACGGCCTCATACAGCCAGAGTGGTAAGTGAGTTTATCAATGCTCATCAATTAAACATCTTACCCTGGCAGGCACAATCTCCTGACCTCAACCCCATCGAGCACGTATGGGACGCGGTCCAAAGAAGAATTTTGAGAATGGGTATGCCTCGTGAAACTCGTAGGGATCTGGTTCGGGCCGTGAATGCAGCGTGGCAGGCTGTACCTCAAGAAGAGATAGACAACCTGATCAGGAGCATGGAGAGACGATGTAGGGCTGTAATGAACAGTAGAGGAGGCCATACCCTTTATTAAGTAAAAATCGTTTTATCTTTTTTTTAATTCGCAGTTTAGAATAAAAAAAATATGTGTGTATTTTTTTGAGTTCAATAAAAATCAAGGTAAATTTGAAAAATTCGGTAAATTTCGCATTTTTATTTCCAATAAGTCTTGTAAACTATTTGTTTATTTTAATTTTATTATATCAGAAATGCAAATAATAAAAATACTGACGATGGCTGGATAAAATTGTAATATCCCTAGACTTTTTCGGTGTGTGTATTTTTGGAAAGGTAATTTTTTAAATTCTTTTCAATAAATTACAAATATACAGGGTGTCCCGTATAAAAAATCATATTTTCTGTTGATAATTCTTAAATTATTAATTTTAAAAAAATTATACTTAAACCATTAAATTCTATGTAAAAAGGTGCTTTGGAAATGTTTTCATAAAAATACAAAATTTTCCATAGCAAAAAAGTTACAGCGATTTGTTCAAAATGCATATTTTTGAAAAACACCTCGTAACTCCGAAACGGTAACAGATATCGATATGCGGTTTTCACCATCATGTTTTTGACAAAAATTGAGCTCCAGACACCGATATAATTTTTTGTCTATCTCCTATAGAAAAGGGTGTTTCCATTTAAAAGCGTCAAATTTGACCAACCCTGTACAAAGAGGTTACAGCTATTTCCAAAATATGTCAATAAAATCAATTGAATATATGAATATATTAAGACAGATGTGTGAAAATAAGCCTACAAAAACCCAGCACAATGAGTTCGTGAACTTTTTTAACCAGACCAATTTAAGACAATTGAAAAATTACGTTTGGACATCCCTTTTAAGGCCTGTTTTTACGTTATTATTATACACGAAGAAAGTGCAGTTTATTTTTTATAAGAAATAATGTAACAGACAACCTCAGGTCACCAACCTCAGGTCTACAGGCCCTTTAAGCCCAGTTTACTTAAATATTAACTTTTTATACACAGGGTGTCAAAGTATTTTAACTGGCAGTATAGTTCGACCCCAGAAACACGCCCATGAGGTTTTTTTGCGAAAAAAATGTAAATTTTATGTTTTTCTTGACATTTTCCGGAAAATATTGAAAAACTTTTGAGTGCCGCTTGTTCAGTGTCCGGAAATTTGTTTATAGTGCTTCGAGAGTATACAATGTTGCCACCTCCTACGTTAACCACGTTCCGTATGTTTATAAGTTCACATTCTTAAATTTATACAAAAAAAAAAACTTCAACAATAATAAAATTAAACAAAAACAAACTTAATTTGCTTCACTGTAGATTTTTTAATCCTTGTAGATTACTATTATGTATGTAGTCCATGTCCAATGAAGAGACGGGCTATGAGCTAAGATTACTATTATGTATAGTGCAACGTCTCCTATACCGGGTGCGTCTCAAAAGTGGCTCACCCCCTATAACTTTTTTATTTTTTCAGTTAAAAAACGAGATTTGGTATGTTAGTATATTACATAAATTAGGACTGATTAACGTATTCAATTGTTTTCGGTCACTTCCTGTTTCACCGGAAACTGACTACAACTTTTGATTTTTAAATGGCACCCTCGGTATTTTTTTACTTTATTCGATAGAAAATAATACTCTGAATACACTGACATATCATATGTCAATTTTTGACATTATCGCATATGGTTTATTTGAAATTATAACTTAGGTTCTGTTACGGTAAATTTGACCTGAAATACCTCAAGTGTGTAGTATCAAATTATTCGTAAAAAAATGCTTTTTCCAAATATGCTAATGAGCCACCCTCGTTCCATTTGAAAAAATTGAGATATGATTAAAAACACGATTTGAGCATTTTCGAACTGGCCAGGACAAGACACTTAAAGCATTAGACGATCAAATCTATTTTACCAAGGCTCCCTTTGATTAAGGATTAGTGTTTTTAACATAGCCATGGCACTCTAGATTGAATTTTAAAATACGAGAATGTCAAAAGTTGACATATGATGTGTCATCTATTCAAAATGTCATTTTCTATCGAATAAAGCAAAAAATACTGAGGGTGCCATTTAAAAATCAAAAGTTGTAGTACTCTGGTGAAACAGGAAGTGACTAAAAACAATTGAATACAGTCAATCAATCCTAATTTTACGTCATATACTAACGTACCAAATCTCGTATTTTTATCTAGAAACTAAAAAAAAGTTATAGAGGTGAGCCAGTTTGAGACGCACCCGATATTTTAAATACCTTTTTTACAATTTAGTAAATTAAAATAATAAAACTAATTAATGAACAATTATAGTAGCTTTTCAACAGTTCAGAATCAGCGCCCTCTATTAGATATGTAAATAATCAACTTTTGACCTACATTTAAACAAATCAGTTGGTGGCATTTTTAGGTTATCCAACTCATTTGAGATTTTACTCAAAACTTTAAAAACTTCAAAGTAAACCTTTGACAAAACTAAAAAAGGAGGCAAATGTAAGATAAACTTGTTAAACTATATTATTCAAATAGAAATATCAATTATTTTGGTGTTTATTCACAAAAACAAGAGTGTGAGATGTGAAACAGAGGAGTTATTCTCAAAAAATAATCCTAAATAATTCAGATGGTATATGAATGTATTTAGTGCGAAATAAAAAAGTGTAGTGGCTGTCAAGAATCGCAGTGAAATGAAACGTTAAGTATAGAGTTGCGGTGTTTGGTTTGGTTTGGTAAAGTAATAAAACGACGCTCTATCTTAATTACATCGATCTGCTATCTATCGGAGTCCCGTTTTCTAATATTAGATAAGTTTTTTACTTTTAATATGAATGTTCCAGGTCGCTTTTAAATCATTCTAGTCGATGTGGCAACACTGGACATCGAACAAGCTGAGATTCTGGTAATTGCTTGGTATTTGCGGCTGATAATCGACTGCTCGGCGGCTCTCAAAATGTTGCCATTATTTTTTAAAATTTTCAAAGTTAAATAACTCGTTATTATCAGTTGATTTTAAAAATGGCAAAGAGAAAAAGATGCTTCTTTCTACCACCTCTTCTGTAAATACTTGTAACTTATTTCTGGGACACCTCTGTGCAGGTTATTTAAGAAATTCCTGACCACCCTATATTTTTTAGTATTCATTGGTATTCATCTTGTGTGTGTTTCTAACTATTTTGAATGAAATTTCTAAGATATAAATCTTGGAAATTTTGCAACTGTTTAAACCTTATTTAAATATGGACATATATTTACATTAATTTATTACGTAACGTAATATATTATCTCTGTTGTTTATTGGATGATAAAACAATAGTAAATTATTAATTTATATTCATAACCAAAGACGGAATTAAACAGACCGATATACATAATATGGGAGTGCTCCAAAAAAATTCATTCATGTCGAACAAAAAAGCAGTAAGTTTGCATATGGTATATCTCTGCCTTGCCTTCTAGCTTAGTAGACAGTTCTTGGTTTCACACACTGATTAATATGTATTAAGAATGATTTACATATAACATTCGGCTAGTAAGTTTCCATTATTTTTTTTAAATAAATCTTAAAAGACCTTTCTCAGATTTGTTGTGGTTCTCTCTCTGATCTTCTAGGTTACATTCCATCCAATCCTATTCTTTTTTTTCAAAAAAGTCTATAACTCTGAGACTGAACCCTATACATAGTTTTTTTTTTTGTCAATGGTTTATCATTGCCTTAGAGAACTGCCCATTTACTATGTTGATGTAAATATACTGGGTGTTGCATCGTCGGATCGAGACATGTGAAAATCCCATATAAATTTTTTAATGGGTCAATTATTGGCTTCCTCTTAATTATTTTAGAGAATAATTCCTATTTAGGTTTATTGAAGAGCACTAAAACCCACATTCAAAAGAATAACTTTAGATATTTTTGATTAGCTCGTTTACGAGTTATCGCTGATTTCTTTTTAAATATTTCTCATTTCTTATGGCCCTGTATTTACTTTGCTATATGAGCACCAGTCATAAAAAGATAACTGTCAAATGAAGCTGTCATTTGTAAAATTTACTTATTTAGTGCTTTATTATTATTGAAAACTCATTCCCACATCGGAAATCTTAAAGATGTATTTATAAATACAAATTAATATGAATTAAAGTAAAATAAAGTAATCAATTACAAGATTAATTATAGTAACATTACAATATTCAATAACTTATTAATTTAGGTACTATTAAATTGTTAGAATTTTAGGATTTAAGATGTTCAAATATTCCTCCATCGACTTCGGTTAGACAATGTAACCCAGGCGAAAATTACCTCTTCTTCTTACATTCGCTAGTTGGTAAACTGAAATTCTATTGCATTCGGCAGAAAACAGCATTTTTTGGACTTTGTCTAGATTTGGATATTTATTATCCTTTGTAACCTGTTTTTTTAAATGGCCCCAGAGAAAGAAATAATTTGGCGAAATATCAGGGAGACCTTTGCTGGCCAATTTTATCAGGCGATTTAGGCCAATAACGTTTTCGTTAAAACTATTTGTTCAAATATTCCCTGAACAGCCAGGGTGTACCATGCCGGCAGCCATCCATTTGGTACCAAAATTCCTGATTTTCCCTTTAGCGGCATCATAAAGCAGGTAAAATATGATTTTCGAGTAGTTCCAAATAATTATTCTGGCATTTAAATTTCAAGCGTAAGAAATAATGGCCCGATAATATTTGAAAGTCCGGAATATCCCTGCCCAAACATTTACTTTCTGTGGATATTGCGTCCTTGTTTCGGACAAACCTGTGTTGGCTTTCTTTATTCCAATATCGATAATTTTGAACATTTAATCATTATTATTTAGGTAAACGCATTCGTCAGTGAAACATATGTTTTAAAAAATTCCCTATCCGTGTTTGCTCTTTCCATCATATCAAAACAAAACGCCTGCTGCCGTATTTCGTCCCCATCTAGTGGCTCTTGGTGCTTTTCATATTTGAAGGAACAGTATTTATGTTGTTTCAAAATTCGAAACGCTGTAGTGTGATCTATTCCTATTTCATCCTCAGATTTCCTTGTGCTGATCTTTCCATCGTTCTCTTCCACGCACAATAAAACTCTCCTCAAGTCGGTATCATTTCTTGCATCTTCTTTGTTCCTGCCTTGCTTCACATCTGCAGTTATTTATTGGGGTACTTTTTGGTCTCAAATCTCTGATATCTTGCGATTGTAGATTTTCTCCAGGTATCGGTCTATTCGATACAGAGCAGCAAACATGTCCGACACTTTTTTATAACTATTTCCTTTCGATACGCCCATTTAAATCGTCAATACTTTTTCTTCCGGTAGTGTAATTCATGGCCATTATTTTCGATGGTGGTATGCGTTTTAATACAATAATAATAAAGCACTAAATCTTTGAAAATAGATAAATTTCTGAAATGACAACTTCATTTGACAGTTATCTTTTACCTTGACTGGTGCTCATAAGCAGCCTACAGGGCCATAAGAAATGAGATGAGAAATATTTAAAAGAAATCGGCGATAACTCGTAAACGGCTAATCAAAAATATCTAAAGTTATTCTTTTAATGTGGGTTTTAGTGCCTCTCTCTCAATAAACCTAAATAGAATTATTCTCAAAATAATTAGGGAAGCTTAAAATTGACCCCATTAAAATTTACATGGGATTTCCTATGTCCCGCTCGACGATGCAACACCCGGTATACCTATTTGCTATTGAAAGAGAATTCTGGATGTTTTAACCATTCACAGTTTATTTAGAAATTGTAAACAGCTGTGAATTACCACTGTGATACCATTGTGACAATCTTACAGGTAGTGTTTTCCATCTCTAGTCTTTATGTAATTTCTTAATTCTATATGCTTATATTTTTACCTTGAACATGGTAAATATATTTGGTTTGGTTTGGTTTTTTGTTTTGCTATTGATATAAGTAAATATTTTAAGAAAACCCGTGTTATTAACAAAGCAAAATGTATACTCCATTATATTAATTTGAACTGTTGCCAAATTGGCGTTTTCTGTGACACTTAAATGATGGCTGTTATTAATTTGACTATTGTTAGAATAGTTTAGATGTCTTATAATATTAACTATGAATAACTTGTGTGGAAATACCATCATAAATATGGCACTTTATCATAACAAATGTTTAAAATTTAGTATATACATAGGACATCATAATAATTCAATTGATTCGACGCCGTTTTTTTTTCGATGGTACGGTATTTAGACTTACATTAAACTCAAAAAAGTTTGGCGTTCTTGGGTGCCATTCTTCAAAAATAACCATGTTGAAAAAACACTATTTGTTATCGACGCCTATGATCCTTATGATAGGCAGTCATTTTCACGCCGTGCCTGCACCCCGTGTCCGCTGATGTTTGCGACTAGCGGAGTAGTAGGCTTTGGAAACAGTTGAATGTGAGAGATTGTTGATTTCGGCCGGAAGAAGACATTGTTTGTCAAGCTAGTTAGAATTATATTTTAAATATCAATTTCTGTTAAATATATTAATCTTTCGATTACACTTGTGAAGTGGCGATGAGTTTAATCCAGTTGCTCTTAGTCGTAACGGCGTATTTCTGACTTACTGACGACTATTGACTTGACTTTGACCTTTGACCATATTGTTTCGTAAATGTGTCGAGTTTCGAGGGATCGATCCGGTGATCGATCGTCTCAGATACGGGTACCCGTAGGCGTCGGATTTCGGATACCGTCGTCAGATCGGCGAAGCGCGAAAGAAACCGGAGGGATCATTCTGCTAGCGCTCTAGTGCTCGAAAATATTAGCGGAAAAATGCAATGCTGGAAAGAAGCGTCATATCACCCCTACAAGATACAGACTCCGGAAGATAACAGGAAAAGGTAGTGAGCCAACACATTATCTGAACAAATCTCTCCTGAAAGATATTTTAAAAAATGGCTAGAAAAAAAAATCGAGATAAATACTAAGGTAATTACAAGATAAATTCTAATGTAGTATTTTTATACAGTAAAAATTGTTGCCATGGAGGCAGATTTGAGTTTAAAGCAATTGTTCGGATTTTTCGATTTCGGATTTCGGTGATATGAATCGCCTCGTGGTTCAAGAGGTCTCAAAGAGAGGGCTCTCTACCGTAGTTTGCCGATAAGGGTCGATTTCATTATGAAAGAAGATGGCTGCGAACCTCAGCACAAACAGGCAGTTTTTAACGTAAAAGTAAAATTTTATTGTTAAAAATTAATAGTTAAATAAATATCTATCTATGGTCCTCTTTGAGGAATAAAATTTCTAGAGTTATGTGTTATTTAGTATATTAGTTATGTTGAATATGTGTTATTTTTATTCTCATTAAACTTTGATCAAGCCGAAACGTGGAACAGTGGTTTTCAAACATGATTTTTTATTTTTTTGTGTGTTGAAATATTTTGTTGAGCTTTTTAATTAAAAATTTAAAACAAAGTCGAAACAGTAATTTAATAATTTCATTGTTTATTATGTAATAAAATATATCAAGAATATACAGGTATATTCAAGACATTTTATGTGGAAAGGTAAAAGTCTTCAAAAGTTTTTCAGTTTTTCAGAAGTACCTTACTATCGATTGTTTCATAAATATATAATTTATATTTTTCTTATATACATTTTTAATTATACCCCATTTTACTTATTACTTATTTTATTACTTTAAGTTTAGTTATAGATGTTATTAATATTTCAGCTATATTTTTAATTTACTGAAACTTTCAACTTTAGGTAGTCTAGTATCGCTATATCAGAAATATACTAGGTGTTACATGAATGTACTTGGTAATTATCTTTAGTGATTAGAAATACAAGAGAGAAATAGTAGATGTGTAAAATTTAAAGTTGGATATTTATGAAATCAAACGTTTATTAAGGCATATCTAATATTAATTTTTTATAGACACCTCATAATCCTCCTAGTATGCATTTTCGATCTAATATTTGAAAATTAATTTTAAGATGCTGTTTTTAACGTAGTCTTTAAAAAAGTTATTTTGTTTTGTACCTATTTAGGTATGTAGTTGAATAAATACATGGTTGTAGAAAAGTTAAGTAGGTTCCGAAATTCAGGTTTTGCAAATTCACTTGAGAATTATATCAAAAATTCACATAATTTATAAGTATTACATTAGTTTTTCAATTATTATAATATAATTTTAACCACCTCATTATATTTCAGAGTTTTTCACTTTAATTCAGGTATTTCACTAGTATAACAAGAAATTTATTCTTCGTATACGCCATATTTAATAGCAAGTAACCCTTCGAGTAGTGTTGTAATATATTGACACATTGTGAGTGTTAAAATAGTTGTGTAAAATTGTTAGAAGATGAGAACGATGCGTTTATTAAAGTAGGTATGCAGGGCTACTTTTTAATAAAAGTGTAATTTCTTGTAATTAGAAATAAATGTAAATGTCCAGATGGGTAAAATTCTAGGCGCCAGAGTACTATTATATAGTAGATTTCACAACACGCTGTATATAGATATTTTGAAAACAAACTACTAAAGCACGACATAAAATAAATATTGTCGGAAATACTATATTCTTTCGGCAATAGAAATATTAGCAACATTATATTAGGTCTGTTCACACAGTAAGCCTAAATATAATACCAAAAAAAAAAAACATTAAACACTAAAACGTAAATTTACGTATTTTTCAGCATTAAAAGTAGGTAAAAACATGTTTAAATGTTGTTAACAAAAATGTATAATGTAATATACAACTAGCAAATCCGATTATCTTATATAAAATGCATACACTTTTCATATTATGCGTAAACAAAAATAAGTAAGACGGTACTATATTATATTAATTCAAAATACATAAACTAAGCTACCTAGGTATGTACTTAAATCTTTATGCGACGTTAATATATGAGTTTTACAACCCCGAATAAAGTAATCATTTAGGGATACCCTTTCACCTAAAAAAACGAATACTTTCAATATAAATTAGCCATATCTCACTACCTGAATACTGTTTGACATCCACGTGGAATGGGACAAGTAGAGAGGCATAATCTCTAGTATGTGTAACGACTTGCATGACGATATCTAGGTTGAAAATGTTTCAAACATTCAGTATGGATTGCGTAGGAACTAAGCACTAGTAGCAAAATGAGCGTATCTGGACAAGTTGAGTTTATCCCTCCGGGCGTAAATGATAAAGTGGGCGTTAGCGATTTTCGGCGTAAATTAGTAGCGAATTATGCGAAATATCAAGCGGAATAAAAGAAAAATTGGATGCGTAGCGAACTATATTCAGCGTTAGATCTGCTAAGGATCACTTCGACACACCCCATAGGACCCAATCAATCTCCAAGGTAGACATGTTCATTTGAATTTCTAAGCAGCTGAGGATTGGATGATATGAAGTTAGAAACATCCTAGAATGGCATGCAAGGCCCGCAGAACAAGTGCTGTGGTATAGCTAGGTTTGGCAAGCTATGGATTTGGTTATGGTAGATTCAAACGTGTATTAGGATTGGAAAAAGGAGTAGGGTTAGTTCTACCTGGTACACTTTTTTCAAGGTATACTGTTAGTATGATAGCTGGAAAAGGCGTGTGATGGTTGCTAAGGTATGAGTTTACCACCTGGACGCTGGTGTGAGTAGGGCGGACAAGACTTCTGCGAATAGGGATGAGTCCCGGTATTCGGTCTGGTTAGTTCGACCCGGATTGCTCTCTTTTCCAGTGGCTGGTATAGGTATGTGGGGCCCATAGTTAGATTTCTAATTTACAATTTAGATTTAAGATTTTGTGAGTTGAGATTTAACTTTATTTTGTTGCACGCAAGCTGCAGATTACGTAACACCAATATATAATAAGTAATTCGTTTATTTTACCTTTAAAATTGTCTTTGTCCCTGAATAATTTATTTGTCCATCATGAGTTTTTGAGTATTGTTTCTGAGTGAGTTACGATATTTTATTTTTATTTATTTAAGTAGCAAATAAGACGTAGCTCCAGTATGAGCAGTAAACAATCTAACATAATATTTTTTATTTCAGCATTTAAAAATGTCCTTTAAACGATTCTGATAATGTTTCTCCTTTTAGTGTGTTGAAATAATGGTAACAATTAGCTGATAAGGTTTAGTCAATTGGTTTTGTATCAATTGTCTAGTATCAGCAGCAAACAATCTAACATATATTTTATTTCAGCTTTTAAAAATGTCCTTTAAATGATTCTGATTATGTTTCTCCTTTTAGTGTGTTGTAATAATGGTAACAATTAGCTGATAAGGTTTTGTCAGTTGGTTTTGTATCAATTGTCTAGTATCAGCAGCAAACAATCTAACATAATATATTTTTATTTCAGCATTTAAAAATGTCCTTTAAACGATTCTGATTATTTTTTTGTCCTTTTAGTGTTACAACAATGGTAGCAATTAGCTGATAAAGATATGGCTCAGCAGCAAAAAACTAATAAATATTTTATTTCAGCATTTAAAAATGTTACTTGGGCAAGGTTCTTTGATTATTTAGTGTCCTTTTAGTGTGATTCAGAGGAGTGAGGACACTCAAAAGTCAGGAATGGCCGAATGTTATCGACGCCTATGATCCTTATGATAGGCAGTCATTTTCACGCCGTGCCTGCACCCCGTGTCCGCTGATGTTTGCGACTAGCGGAGTAGTAGGCTTTGGAAACAGTTGAATGTGAGAGATTGTTGATTTCGGCCGGAAGAAGACATTGTTTGTCAAGCTAGTTAGAATTATATTTTAAATATCAATTTCTGTTAAATATATTAATCTTTCGATTACATATTTATCACTTGTATGAAATTACGGAACATCTGAGGCTAATTTGGAGGCACAAATTACACTAAAAAATGTGTAGTCTACTATTTTGCGTGGTTGTATTTTCTTATCAAAGTATTTTTTATCGGGGGGATTGAATTATGAGCTTAAGTAATCGATTTTATTTGAAAAATGTTAGCGACTTTAAATTTTGATGAATACCTTACAGGTGTCTGAGTCAAAATATTTAATGTGTACTACATGAATTTCTTAAACGATTAATCAAATTCTTTAAAAGTTTCCGAGTAAAACTTATAAATTTCTGTCATAATATATACTTCTCAAATATAAATAAAATAAAAATGCCACAATAAAGATCTATATTTTGTAAGTCTCAGTAAAACTCGATAAAGGCTGGGCCGATGTGGCTAATTTTGGTTTTTAAATATTTGTAGAAGGAAGATATAAGTGGTGAAAAAATATCAAGAAATTGCAAAGAAAAGAAGAAAATATGAAGAAATTTCAAGAAAGTTACTTATTTAAAAATATAAAGACTACATTTTTAATATTTAATTACAAATGTAGCCAATATACAAAGAAGCTAAGGCGAACTATAATGATATACATGGTGAGTTTCCTACGATGTTCTCTATGGGTATCTTGGAAAGTACTGGAGATAGAGAGTCGGTTAAATGGTGAAAGAATTGCAGTTTTGTGGGGTCATAAATATGCGCCCTAATAAAAATTGTCCCTAATTCCATTAAAATCTATTATCTAATCTATTATAGCCAGCACGGATCTATAAGATCTGAACGATGAGCCGTAAAAAAGAATCATGAGAATTCAATCGGATCACAATGCGATCGTTCGTTTCTACGGTGCGGCGCTGGCGGTGATATAGGCATAAATACAGGTACCAATATTTAGAATTAAACAAAAGCCCTAAATTAACATCATGGGCATAAAATGCAAACGATAAGAAAGTTATTTACAAGAAAAAAACTTATTTATACTGTGCTTAGTACGGGAGTATCTGTAATTTAATTTTCACGTTAATATTTTTGTTAAAATAATAATACCGACTATTAAATGTCGGACTCAAAAGACGAAATCGTGTTTTTGTGCAACTCCAAAAAATATTGTTGGCCTCTGCTCAATGTGATAAAAAACGGCGTCAGCGATGGTTATAAAATGAAGTTCGCTGTCATTTTATATGTAAAATTATATGGGGAATATCATCCATGTTCATTTCCAAGCCAACTGAACGCCATTTTTTTTCAATCATGCGGTATTATATACTATTTATTATGATTATTAAATCTGAATTAAAATATGGCTCTAAAAATATCAAATAGGTTTTAAGAAGTCTTTAATACATAGTATATATAAATTGGATTGATAATTTAATGTTATTGGTAAAATAATCAATCCAGAAAGAACTGTATATTCCTTTTTCTGGTCCCTTAGGTAATTGTCCTACCAAATTATCGCCGGTAGTCTTAGTTACGATCTTGTTTTTATGAAACGTAAATTGTGCATACGGTTCGTTCAAATGAACGAATCATAGGAGTCGATTCAATATGAGAAATTGAATCGTGTGATTCGATTCACTAAAAAGAATCGTAATGCCCATCACGACTACACCATATTTGGAAATGGTTGAATAAGCTGAAAATCATGATGATGATGAATTACAAATGTATAGTTTTCAGAATGTTCGCCATACTTCTAGTACATGACGGTATTACTTGCCAAATTTCATAATTCTATGTCAACGGAAAATACCCTATAAATTTTCATTCCCTTGAGTGTCGAAATATATGTTTTTTGTGGCACAAACGGCCGTATCTTTTTTTACGTTACTAAAAAACTTTACGTTAACTAAAAATAAATATTAAAAGCACTTACCAAGGTATTTTGGTATCCCAGGCCATATTTTTCGTTATTTTTGCCATCATCCCATACGTGTATACCATCCACATCGTTCATAGCTTTTCTATCCATCCAACAGATTTTATATTGTTATTCTAATTTGAAAAATTGTTCTTAGTCAAACTGATGTAGAAATATATAACATAAATCACTTCCACACTTTCCGCACTTTTTTCTATTAGTTTCCTCAAAAAAATCCGGTATTTTGGGTATCTGAAAAGAAGAAATGAAATACTTATTAAAAAATATATAATTATATTTTTAAAACCTACTCAGATAAATTCTTATGCGATTGTTGGTCATGACAAAATGATAATAACCTCTCATAAATTTTAAGAGCATATATTCTGAACAGATCTGTTAATATTTGCAAATGTGTGTTCAATGTGTACATAAATTATTATCTAGAATCATAAAAGGTGATAATAACACAGGCTAAGTCTTTGTACAACGCGTAATTCGTTGTTTTATCGCACTTAAAAAAAGGCAAATTATATTAACCCCGAACTTAAAGAAAATATACTGGAAAAAATCCCAAAAAATATTCAATAAATAAATACAGAAATGTTTAAAACTTTTCTATGTTTAAAACTTTCTAGTTCTAGTAGGTTTTTTAGTTTTTTAACTTTCTTTATATTATGTATATAACCGTTAAAAAATATTAAGAAGGGTCTGAAATAGCTCAAACTTTTCCAGAAAAACAACTGGACTGTTAATTGTTCGAAAAAACCATAAAGACTATTTCAGCAGGACGATTTTCGCAAAACCTAAGATTTGTCAGCAGTCATGGGACACAGGGCAGAGTAGATTTTAGCAGTGGCGGACTAGGGGGGGGGGGAGGGGCGGTCCGCCCCGGGCCCCGTCTTTTAGGGGGCCTCCGAATCTTAATAAGTAATTTTTTATTCAACTTACAAACAAGGCCAATATGTGTCCAGTAGTTATGAAGCAGTATGTAGGTGCAAACCATACGTATACGCAAACTATAAACAGTATAAATGGAAGCAGATATTTATTTAATTATCAATTATCAGGCCCCAGTAATTGTCAATGGCATTTTCTATTTAGGAATTAAATCAAGGGGTAATTTTCTTTGTTTAAAATATCGAATAATTATTATTTTTTTATATATTTTGAGACTGAATTTATTTATTTTAGCTTTTAAGTTATTTTTCAATGGTTTCATTATTTATTTTTACTGAATAAACATTTTAAATTACAACCAACGCACAGTATAACTTGTATTCTAGCTTCTTTACCGATGATGGGCAGTGCCGTCTTTAGTATAACGGGGGCCACGGGGTCTGAAACAGCGAAGGGGCCCCTCGGATCTTGGAGGACTTACAAAATCGCGAAATTTTGTCGCAGTATTTTCCTGGAACGGTCGCGAAAGTAACGCGGCTCATTTGTGGAACCGGTATTTCCATCACTTTGTCATCATAAGTTGCCATTAAATACACGCGAACATTCGCTCGGAGATTTCCCGATCTAATACTGCATGGACCATGAATGGTAGTATATGGCTCGTTAGCAAAATTATGTTCAATAATTTAATACCTCTAATTTATTACAGTTAGGGTTGGAACCTTTGGTGTTACAAGAGCAAAATAAAACACTAATTCACCACAATACACCAAAACACTTTAGTTTTGCACTTGCTTGTTTTATTATATCAAATTGCATTCGTTTTTCGATTTAAAAATATTATTATAAGTTTTAAAAAATTGATGTTAACGTTTTTGAGGCCCTTTTAGAACTGGGGCCCTTAATACTCCGGGGGCCAGGGCCCATCAGGTTCCTACGTCAAGACGGCACTGCTGATGAGTAGGTAACATATTTAAATCTATATCGATTTTTATTATAATTATTACAGTATACAGGGTGTCCCAGGCTGAGCGTGCATTAGAAGTTTCTAGAGAACCGCAATATCTAGATCGAAGGGTTTTTGCACATCATTGTTTTACAACAAGATCTATCGATTAAAAATATTTTCAATATGGCGGCACTTCCGGAAGTATCGGAAGTTGACAGCAACTTTCTTATTTTAAATGGGTGCCCCCATTTTTTATTATATACCTACTTAAATTCTCTGTAAAATTCTATGAATATTGATGTTAAACATTGTTAGAGAAAAATATTTTAAATTTTTGGACGAAAAAAACTACCTGTGAAAATTAAGTTAAATTTAGTGATTATCACAGCCACTGTGACATAAAGAAAAGACGTGGCTATCTAATTGAAAAATTAAATTGTTCAAATGTCATATAATAATGGCTGTAGCTGTCATGTAATTGAGCGATTAAAAAATTATCATAAATAATTTTTTTCAAATGGAAACCCACTTTTTTATTTCACTAGTGAAAAGGTTTTTCAATTCGTTACGTTTTAACTATACATATTCCTATACCTAAAATAAATCGTTTTAAAGTTATTTAAGATTTAGTTTGAAAACGTATATTTTTCTTGATTTTATCTAGCTTTCTTTGACATTAAGTGTCAAACAGTCAGACAATTTATTTCCATCTGTCAGAAAACGAATTATTTGAATTTCCTATATTATAAATACTGCTGCTTTTCTGCGTTTCTCAAAAACGGTTAACGTTAAGTATACAGTGTTTAATATCAAAATTCATAAAATTTTACTGAGAACTTAAGTATGTAATAAAAAATGGGGGCACCCATTTAAAATAAGAAAGTTGCTGTCAACTTGCGGTACTTCCGGAAGTGCCGCCATATTGAAAATATTTTTAATCGATAGATCTCATTGTGAAACAATGATGTGCAAAAAATCTCGGATATAGATATTGTAGTTCTCTAGAAACTTCTAATGCAGGCTCAGCCTGGGACAACCTGTATAAATACTTGAATTTTGTCAACCATTATACATACGTCATTAATTTTTTACAAATTGCGCATTAGAAGTATATCATTATCTAAACAGACCGGGGGCCACATTTAGCTTCGCCGCCTCGGGCCCCCGACAGGTTTAGTCCGCCACTGGATTTTAGCAACGCAAAAATTACGATGAAAGAACCGATAGCATCTCAAGAAAAAATAAGAGAGGTTATCACTTCTTTGATTTTATTAAACATAACATAAGTAAAAATTAAAAACAATCTAAAAATAATCATATTTTTTGGTTTTACCTCGTTTTTTTTTCAAAATTTGACTTCATATAATGTCATTTTAATTTTAACAGAACGTCAAAGGTTTATAATAGACGTATCAGCCTTTGGTATCAGCTAAAAACTAAAGTGTTTTTAAAAAATATTTGTATTTAGATATTTTAATTAGTTTTCTTTCTTTGTTCTTTGTGTTGTTAATTAATTTTTTTTTTATTATTTTAAATACTCTGTCAAGTTTATTCAGAACATCGCAATTAGTGGAATAAATTAGTGGTTTCAGTTAGCGTAGAAGTTTGTTCCTGTAATTTCAAGCATTCATAACGTCAAAATTAGTGGTAGACATTTTCAATTAGTAGAGAAAGTTATCAAACTTTTAACTTTTCCACTAATTATACATCAAAATTTGCGGGGAATGTCATTTTGACCTTTGATTATCATCCGTCAAGGAAAATTGTGGTTAGAAATCAAAAGTTTTTTGTTTTATAAGCTAAATATTTGGCTTTCTCTATGGATACAACTGACTACAACAAACTGTTGCTAGGAAATTCTATTAATTTTAATTGTGTTTTTTAGACATTGTGAATGATCGTAAACTAAAAAGTATAAAGTGTAATTGAAACCACTAATTTATTCCTCTAATTGGGAGGTTCTGAATGAAGCTTTAGAGACAATAATTATTAGAAAGAATCTATGAATGACTTTAAATTGCACATTAAAATAAAAATAAAATGCCATTGTATTGTAAATAATAATCTATAATTAATCCAACACAATACCCTAAAAATTGCGTATAGTTACCAGTCCTAACGTATTTTACAACTTGATATTAAGATATTAATTTTATATAGTTCATAAAAGTAAATCTTTTACTTAATCCTATTTACCCAGGGTAATGACGTAAGACCACGACAGTACTCAAATCTTTTAATCTTATCAATTTAAGACCACAAATCGATGGATTTAGTTTATTAGGTTATCAACCAGAATGAAACTTTAAGGAGCGCCATTAAAATATTAAAAATTTTTTGAAAAATGTTTATGAAGATATAGGACTGTAATAAACAGATAACTTGAGTGCCTTATACTCAAGAAAGGGCTTTTTTAAGTTATCCAGTACTGAAAAAGCTGAAATATGAGTCTCAAAGTTGTTACTTGGATATTAGTTCAGTCATTGGGAATTTCTTGATTGAAAAAGTCCGGTTTTGCAACTTTGCAGGTTATAGGTTTTGGGGTCCCTAAACTAAAATCTATAAAATGCACCTTTCTGGACTTGCCGCCGGCGCCAAAATCGGTATTTTGTGAATATCTCGAAAACTATGCGGTTTTCGCGAAAATCTTAAGAGAGCAAAATAAAAGAGAATGAAATTTCCTATAAAAAACGTTTTATGAAAATTTTCGCTAAAGTCAACCGTTTAGGCACAAAATCCCTAGAAATTTTACAATTTTGCGTAAAATATGATATATTATGTATAGTCGATTTTCCGAAATCAAACGTCGATTAGGGTTCACTAAAACTAGTTTTAGTTTAGTTTCTTCAATTTTGTCATAAAACAGTGGCGTATAATGAATTTGGTCATTAATTTATAAATAATTATGATTTTAATTATTGAAAATGTGTCCTTGTTTTCACACCACCCAAGAGATAAAGTATATGACGCGTTTATTTTAACGTGGTCTCCCCGGAGGCCTACTCCACTAGATAAATTAAAAACTTTAACTTATCTGCACAAGCCCGACGGATCTGGCTTATTGATGTCAAAGTCGATCGTGTCTGCTGTGCTGGGCTCATTAGGGTGGTCTCTCAATACGTCCAACTCTTCATCTTCAGCCGCCAGAGGGATATCTACAGGCAAGTCCAACTCCTCTTCATCGCATTCGTCGAGTGACACTTCAGTCACGTTGTCACAGGATTTCCCATTGCAGTATGCACATATCATTGAACATTTTAATCCTGCTTTTCCGCATCCGCAGGCTTTCCATAGTTATTTGTTTTGCATTTACAGGATAAAAATGCCAACAGGGATTTTGGAGCTGGATCTTTCAACGTTGTGACTGGAGTAATGCCTGTTTTTGTTTTCTTCCAACCCCATTCTTCGGCATCTTTGGTACAACCAGACCAATGCTGATCCTGGTGGTAAATTCGCAATGAATGCTGTCCAGCACGAGAATGAATTATTAAAAAATCTTAGTGGCAAGAGAATTTATTTTAGCGTAAAAGAAAATATTTTGCCTGAAGAAAAACTCTCTTAACTCAAGAAAACTTGTTCTCTTGAAAAATTCGAAAATTTCTCTTGAATCTATTTTCATTCAACCAAGTGCAAGTTACTTTGTTTTAAGATAATAACAAAAATACGCTAGGAAGTACTTTATTCAAGAAACATGGGCATTTTTCCAATAGCTAAATACTCTTTTGATGAAAAATAATAACGACACGCCAAGACGATGACAAAGGACGGTATATACAATCAGTCAGCAGTCCGATTAGTCTCACGTCGCATTTCATAGGTCGCACATCATAGTACGCACGGGTTTTGTTGCTTGGAATTTTCCACTTGGAATTTTGCATAATTTGTTATTTAAATGCATTTCGTATAATTAGTGATCGTTATTAACATTTTATGATGGACAAATTTTAGGATATATGGATTTTTTAAAGGAGTTTCTGAAAAAATGGAAATTGGAGCATTTATTTGCTATAATTGTAGGTAAGAGACATTTACCTAATGCACCTGTTTAGATAATACATGCGTGACTATAAATAGAATAAGAATATAGGTATCGATTCTTTTATGCAAATAATTACAAAAATTTTAGAATTTCAAGTCGTCGTATTAAAAAATTCAAAATGTGACCAAAGCTTATAATTTTAATAATTTGTTTGCTTTACTTTGATTAATCGTGATGTAACATTTTTTTGTAACTTGTAGAGAGATGAACCACCCCAAAAAAATACCAAGGAATGAAGAAGCAGAAATAACTATCTACTATCGAGGAAAATAATATCACTTTACTTACTAGACTAGGAAAACCTAAATTTATCAGAAAATAATATACCTCGTAATATGCCTGTATATGATGTATAGACTTCTCTTAGATCAAAATAAATTTTAGTTGAGTCAATGATATTCGCTATTGTTTTAAGAAAAGTGTCTCTTTAATCAAGAAATGTCCCTTTTCAATCAACAATTTTTGGATGAATCAAAGAGACTATTGTTCTTGTAGCAAGAACTTCTTTACATATTAATTTTGGGTCAAGAGTGAAATACTTTGGACAGATAGATTCTTCTATTCTCTAAAGTAATTTTTTAAAGCTTATGAAAAGATAGTTAATGCTTTGGGTAAAGAAACGTCGTTCTTGGCCCTATTGAAAAGTGCCAATCTTTTGGGTCAAAGTCATATTCATTTCGACTGAGAGATCCTTTTTTTCAGTGTTGGACTCGCATAGCGCATAGCCAACAATGGACATCAATGGGTCCAATCACAGAGAGATTATCTAAATATGTTAGTGAGCCTACACCATATTTGGAAATGGTTGAATAAGTTGAAAATGAAGATGATGATACAGAAAATCAACTAATTAAGCTATAATTAAATTTGTTAATAGATAAAATATATAGATACACTATATTTTTTGTAATTTCTACGGATCTTTTTTGGGGAATTTTAACAGTGACATAGGTCACGACTTTTAGAAATTTATATTACGTATAAATATTTAATATATCTATTTCTAAATGACGTAGAAATCATAAGATCTAAAATCCTTATAATCTTACAACTTAAAAAGAATTTAAAGAAGATTATCACTCACATTCATTAGATTTTTAAGTTTTGTTTTTGTATATAAAGTATATACTAGGTTTCCAGAAATTTTTGAAGATATAATATGAAAATATAAACAAAAATAATATATTGGATTTATTTTTTTCTCTGCTATAACAAAAAGAATAGAAGAATTTTAATTTAATCAGAATATAGAGTGTGTCAATTTTAAAACTTCCCACCCTTAATATCTTTTTTGCAGTTAAAAATATGAAAAATTGGAAAGACACCTCAATTTTATTTGTAAGGGGGACGCTTTAAATTAATATTTTTAGCCTTTTTCTTTTAACCCCCTAAGAGGGGCAGATGTCACACTTACAATTTTAAATGGGAATGGAGGTCAAGTGGCACATCGTTTTAAAGGACGTTTAATTCTCTTTTCAGTGGTATCCTACTTTATTGCTTTTTATCCAGAGGTTTCCGAATAATCGCGTTTCAAAGTTACAGAAACAATTAAACCTGCCTGCATTGAGACTTTGGTTTTCAGGTTAGTGTTTACACAAAAGTTATTGCAATAGATCTCCTGTAGTACACTGAAAAAAAGGATCTCTCAGTCGAAATGAATATGACTTTGACCTAAAAGATTGGCGCTTTTCAATAGGGCCAAGAACGACGTTTCTTTGCCCAAAGCACATTAACTATCTTTTCATAAGTTTTAAAAAATTACTTTAGAGAATAGAAGAATCTATCTGTCCAAAGTATTTCACTCTGACCCAAATGAATATGCAAAGAAGTTCTTGCTACAAGAACAATAGTCTCTTTGATTCATGCAAAATTTTGATTGAAAAGGGACCCCCATTTCTTGATTAAAGAGACACTTTCCTTAAACCAATAACGAATACTATTGACTCAACTAAAATTTATTTTGATCTAAGAGAAGTCTATACATCATATACAGGCATATTACGAGGTATATTATTTTCTGATAACTTTAGGTTTTCCTGGTCTGTAATAAGTAAAGTGATATTATTTTCCTCATAGTAGTTATTTCTGCTTCTTCACTACTTGGTATTTTTTGGGGTGGTTCATCACTCTACAAATTACAAAAAATGTTACATCACGATTGATAAAAGTAAAGCAAATAAATTATTAAAATTATAAGCTTTGGTCACATTTTGAATTTTTTAATACGACGACTTGAAATTTTTATAATTATTTGCATAAAAAAATCGATAACTATATTCTTATTCTTCCATTTCTTATTCTATAGTCATGCATGCATTATCTAAACAGGTGCATTAGGTAAATGTCTCTTACCTTCAAATATAGCAAATAAATGTTCTAATTTCCATTTTTTCAGAAACTCCTTTAAATAATCCATATATCCTAAAATTTGTTCATAAAAAATGGCAAATGCATGTTAGTAACGATCACTAATTTGCTATACGATATGCGTTTAAAAAGAAAATTATCCAAAATTCCAAGTGGAAAATTCCAAGCAACAAAACCCGTGCATACTAACAAAACCCGTGCATACTATGATGTGCGACCTATGAAATGCGACGTACGACTGATCGGACTGCCGACTGATTGTATCTACCGTCCTTCGTCATCGTCTTTGCGTGTCGTTATTATTTTTCATCAAAAGAGTATTTAGCAATTGGAAAAATGGCCATGTTTCTTGAATGAAGTACTTCCTAGCGTATTTTTGTTATTATCTTAAAACAAAGTAACTTGCACTTAGTTGAATGAAAATAGATTCAAGAGAAATTTTCGACTTTTTCAAGAGAACCAGTTTTCTTGAGTTAAGAGAGGTTTTCTTCAGGCAAAATATTTTTTTTTGCGCTAAAATAAATTCTCTTACCACTATTTTTTTTTCAAGAACTTTGACGACTTTAGTTCAAGTCTATCTTTTTTATCAGTGTACAAATGATTAGAAGATTAGGTTACACCACTTACGCCCTATCTTATAAGTTGTTCAAAATGTTGTCCTTTTTCCTGTAAACAGTAATAAAGTCTGTTTTCAAACATCTCCCTAACATTCCTAAAACTTCACCGGGA